>NC_057794.1:475808692-475820986 GCF_018294505.1 Triticum aestivum
GCATCCCATCAGATCTGGTCGTTCTTCGCCGGATCCATCCAGCCTCGCGCCGATCTGCTCCGTTCCCGGCGGCCTCCGCCCTTCTTGCCTCGTCCGCGTCAAGTCCTGCCGGCGCCATGCCCAACCTCTGCGTCGGCTTCGTCCTAGAGACGAACGAACTTGTCTCGCTGCCGTTGACCGGGCCGGTTCGCCTCCAACCCACCCTGGACCGCCAAGACCCGGTTGAACCGGCCGATTTTCCCGAGAACCAGCCCGGTCCAACCTCGCCCCGGTCCGCGTGAACCCTGCCCGGTTCGTCTCCTCCACCCAACCGGCCTCTGGGCCCAACGTGAGCGCCGTCACCTATCCCGCGCCACGAGCATATTTCTGCCATGCTTCGCCTTGCCCTGTTGCAGCCCGTTAGTGCTCAATTTTGGCCCATGTAGTGTTTTTTTTCTTGTTTGCGATTTTAGCTATTTACCGGAGCTTGCCAGTTTTATAGAAAACCCCCCTAGCTTCATACATATAATTACTCACAGACGGTGCATCGGATTTAAATAAACTTTATATGTAAAATGTCTAGAATTTTGTCTAGTTTAATAATATCCAACTTTCATCCATGTTTAAAATGTTTTAAATGATGTTTGTTTAAATTTGCTTAAATAACTTGTTAAAATGTTTTAATTCATAACTATTTAATTGTAGCTCCAAATTTAACAAAATTTATATGTAATTGGGGTAGAAAAATGCCTAGTTTAACATGGTGGCTTCACCTTGCATGTTTAACCACTCTAAAATTGTGTTTAGGGCAGAACAGCACCAAACCTAATATATGCATATGAGGAGTTTCCGGACTTGTTGTTTTGTTGTTCCGGCCTCATTTAAACTTGCCTAGATTAGATAGTTTCATCATGCTTCACCTCTTGTCATGCTAACAACATTTAATATTGTTGGGTACATAAACAAGATCGAACTAAATAATTGATGTGGTGTTTTCGTCAATATGCAACTCGTTGCATAATGAGCTCCACTTAATTTGTAGGATTGCTTGTGCATTTTGACATGTCATGCCTCATTAAATCGGACATGCATCATACTTGTTTGCGCATCGTGCCATGTTCATGTCATGGTTATTTACTATGTTGTGTGCTTCTTTCCGGTGTTTGCTTCCTCGGGTTGGTTCCGGTAACGTCGCGTTTGTGAGGAACCGTTCGACTACGTCCGTTTGTTCTTCTTCATGGACTCGTTCTTCTTCCTTGCGGGATTTCAGGCAAGATGACCATATCCTTGAAATCACTTCTATCTTTGCTTGCTAGTTGCTCGCTCTTTTGCTATGCCTATGCTACGATGCCTACCACTTGCTTATCATGCCTTTTATATTGTTGAACCAAGCCTCTAACCCACCTTGTCCTAACAAACCGTTGATTGGTTATGTTACCGCTTTGCTCAGCCCCTCTTATAGCGTTGTTAGTTGTAGATGAAGATTGAAGTTTGTTCCTTGTTGGAACATGGAGATGTTGTTCCTTGTTGGAACATGTTTACTTGTTGGGATATCACACTATCTCTTATTTAATTAATGCATTTATATACTTGGTAAAGGGTGGAAGGCTCGGCCTTATGCCCGGTGTTTTGTTTCACTCTTGCCGCCCTAGTTTCCGTCATATCGGTGTTATGTTCCCGGATTTTGTGTTCCTTACGCGGTTGGGCTATAATGGGAACCCCTTGACAGTTCGCCTTGAATAAAACTCCTCCAGCAATGCCCAACATTGGTTCTACCATTTGCCACCTAGCCTTTTCTTTCCCTTGGGTTCTACAGACTCAAGGTCATCAGTATTTTAACCCCCCCGGGCCAGTGCTTCTCTGAGTGTTGGTCCAAACTGTCAGCCGCCGGTGGCCACCAGGGGAAACTCTGGGCTGGCCTACCGGAAGTTTGGACAATCCGAGTGTGCTCTGAGAACGAGATATGTGCAGCTCCTATCGGGATTTGTCGGCACATTCGGGCGGTGTTGCTGGATTTGTTTTAACTTGTCGAAATGTCTTGTAACCGGGATTCCGAGTCTGATCGGTCTTCCCGTTAGAAGGTCTATTCCTTCGTTGACCGTGAGAGCTTGTCATGGGCTAAGTTGGGACCCCCTGCAGGGATTGAACTTTCGAAAGCCGTGCTCGCGGTTATGGGCAGATGGGATTTTATTAACGTCCGGTTGTAGAAAACCTGAAGTTGACCTTAATTAAAATACATCAATCGCGTGTGTTACCGTGATGGTCTCTTTCTGGCGGAGTCCGGGAAGTGAACACAGTGTTGGAGTTATGTTTGGCGTAGGTTGTTCTAGGATCACTTCTTGATCATAGTTTCTCGATCGTGCTTTGCCTTCTCTTCTCGCTCTCATTTGTGTATGTTAGCCACCATATATGCTAGTCGCTTGCTGCAGCTCCACCTCATACCTTTACCTTACCCATAAGCTTAAGTAGTCTTGATCGCGAGGGTGCGAGATTGTTGAGTCCCCGTGACTCACAGATACTTCCAAAATCAGCTTGCAGGTGCCGATGATGCCATTCCAGGTGACGCAACCAAGCTCAAGGAGGAGCTCGATGAAGACCTTGTCCTTTGTGTTGTTTCGTTCTAGTTGATCAGTAGTGAAGCCCAGTTGGGGTCGATCGGGGACCTTGTCGCTTTTGCGGTTCTTCTTTTATTTTGGTTCCGTAGTCGGACCTTGATTGTATCTGGTTGATGTAATGTTTTATTTATGTAATTGTGTGAAGTGGTGATTGTAAGCCAACTATGTATCCTTTTCTCTTATGTATTACATGAGTTGTATGAAGATTACCTCACTTGCGACATTGCTTTCAATGCGGTTATGCCTCTAAGTCGTGCTTCGACACGTGGGAGATATAGCTGCATCAAGGGCGTTACAATTGGATTACAAAGGCTAAAGGTAAATTTACATTTCCTGGAGGAGGAAGCCAGTTTATACATAGAGCAAGTCAATACCTGGATCACATATTTAAGGTTTGCTTTGATTATATTATAAATTACTCAAATCTTTTTAGAAACAGTAAAGGTAACTTTAAATTACTTAAAACAGGAAAGCAAATGAGTAGTTTTTGTGTAGTGTTCGACTAAAACCATAACTTAAAACATATGGGTTTTATGCGCATCACTGCTTAATAGGGACATGAAAAAGACAAATAGCGGACTACATCAGCTTCCACTGCTAACACCTCTACCATTGGTGAATCTCATTTGAAGCACATGTTTCTCTATTTTCCTAGATGGTACCATCTGGCTCTCGCACTAGAGTTTTTCTGGATGTTGGCTTTGGAGTAACAAGTTTTGGGCCATACTTAATTTCACGTGAATTTGAGCATGGTGTTCCTGTAATGGTGGCAACTAATTTAACACCGGCTATTATCCAATGTTCCTGCTGTAGAATAAATTCGACATGTGATGGTGAGCTGAGGTATAGTCATGCTTCGTCTAATACACCTGAATCCTTTTCTTGATGATCCACTTAATTACTTTTATCATAATTTACCCAAAGATGGACTTAGCTGGATAAATTATGATAAAAGTAATTAAAGTGGAATTCTGCTCTGGAGGTTAATAGAGTGTCAGAACTGGCGAGTACTTTCCTTGGCCAGCACAGCCTGTTTATAAGCATGAAGAGGCCCAACATGAGGCATGGAAAGATATGCTCCTTAATACTATCATGCAAATTTGATCCCTTAGGGCTATATAATATACTCAATGTGTTAAATTTACTTATTTTCCGCATGACGAATCTATAGTTGTTGGATTTAGCCGGAGTAATCTCTTCATTTCTAATAATAGTTTTCTATAACATTACTTATATCAGGCCGAGAAGCCTCATAATGAAACACTGCATTGTTTTGTTGCTCTGTTCCGAAATGATTGTTCACAGATTAAATTATTTGTAGAGATGGAGGACCTAGCTCTCAAACTGACCATGTTGGGAGATTGTGAGGAAAATATGTTTCTATGTGGAGGAAGCCTTTTATAAATAACTCATGGTACATGAGTCGTGATCCTAGGGTCAAACCTCCACTTTGTGATACTGATGATAATTCCAAATAATGTCTGGTATTTTCAACCCCATCTGATATGCTTTTAATAGTTATGCCTCAATTCAAGGACTAAATTCAGAATATGTATTAAGAAAGTTGTCCATACTTTTTTTAGATTTGTTTTGAACATTTGCATAATTATGCAATCATCTCTTGCAAAGTGTAGTCTCATGATTTCAACTTATTTTTTTGTTGATGAGTGAATGTGTGATACGTAATTGGCTTCTGCTTTGCCAGGCTGCGAAATCCATAGCTCGGATGCAAGAAACTTTGTTATCAAGCCGTTTTCTACACACGACTAATTTTGTTACTACTTTCCATTATTGCGTGCCGATCATGCTATGTTTATGAGCCTCTAGCTAACAAGGCTTCCTCCCAGCTGCAACCTTGAATTGTAGAGGTTCCAGCTTCCTGATGGCTGATTTTTTGTGTCTTTCTTTTGTTTATGTTCACAAGTGTACCTGCGAGTTTTATGGAATGGAGATGAAATCTTTTGCACGGCTGGAAATAGGTAATTAGGTATTTGAAGGTGAACCCCCACCCACCATTCTTCCATGAATCATGATCAGGTGGCCACCGTCTGTTAGGGCTTTTATTAGGAGGATAGGCGACAACACGGGTGGGACGCCCTGTTGAAATAGTGGATGTAGACCTGTCGTGGTTCTTGAGCCTTGCTTATTAGACTAGGGCCATGCTATTATTTTTCTGCCGTTGCAATGCACGGGCATGTTTCCTAGTACTACTAACAAGTATACGCAAGAATCGAGGTATACGGGGTTACATCTGTTTTACCCGTTTGTCTGTCCTTAATAATAAATTCTCGCTTGACGGTTGTACAATGCCGTACAACAATCAATACGGTAACAACTGTGTGTTCTCTTTTCCGACAATCTAGTTCCGGTCCTCGTCGCGAGCATAGATTTGCTTTTGCGACGAACATTCCATGGTTTTGTCATTTTGCTGTCGGGGGGATAGACGAGACCACCCGCGTGTGCACGGTTCTTCGCCACGAACCTCTTATCGTTATGCCGTCTGTCTGGATTTGATGCCACGTCGGATTTAAGAGTCCCGTCGTGTTTGTATCTAACTTCTATCATATCCGCCCCCTAGTGCGTTTTTAATAATTTTGTTGCAAGTTTATAATACATGTTCATATGTGTCTAGCTTAGGGATGCAAGTGAGCATCCCGCGTAAGCCCGCGAAAGCATGAGGTTAGTTCAAATTAAGCTACATTTGGACAGAAGAATTACAACTAACTTGATTTATTTTGACTTGAAAGCGGGCATCCCTAGTCTAGCTCTTCTTCAATGATGTCTCCCCTATCCCTCTATCCATCACCCCTTTCCTTTTTTTTAGAAATGCAGGCAATGTAGACAATACCTACAGATTCCAATTGACCGAAAGGTTTACCCCCCTAATCCCTCATTAATCCTCCCTTCCTCGCATTTTCACCATCCCGGCGGATAAGTACTACACACAACACCACAATTTTATTTCATATATACTTCCGTTTCCGTTTCAAAGTAAGTATCGTGGTTTTAGCCTGGAACGGGGGAGTAGCTTTTCTAGACGGACGAGCGCAGCGTATGCTGTACAGACGCGTACTCCCTCCGTTCCTCCGTTCCACAATACATGACTTTTTTTGGAACGAAGACGCTAGATGTGTTCGACTTTAAATTAATAAAGCCACTTAGGCAGCATCTAAGGTTTGCACGCCACATACCACACATAACACCACAGTCTCAATAGGCTACAACAGCCACGCACGCCATAATGAAAACAACAAACTAAGAGGGGACCCGACCCACTCTAGCTCACAAACAAGACCCTAGAGGAACAAGATACGCTTCAATTCGCTTGCCGCAGCCTTGGGATACATGTAGCGATCTTCTCCATAGTGCTCTTCAAATGGTCTGCATCACCTTGCTTCCCCAGCGGTGCCCAACTCTGTAAAAATAAATGGCATTTGAAGATAACATCAGTAGGATTGGAAGGAAACTTATGTTCCATAGTCATTTTATTACGCACAGTCCAAAGGGACCAGAGTAAGGCCCCTACGCAGGTCCACAATATCCTGGCCTTGGCACCCCTCTGTGCCTATAAAATAGCCAGCAGCTCAGACCCAGTGCTAGGATTCCAATTCTGTTGGAAAACCTGTCGCACCGCGCTCCAGGCAAAGCGGGCCAGAGGCATTGGAACATGGCGTGGTTCGCGTCCTCTAGCGACTCACATACCACGCACGTCCCGTCCGAAGGCCCATTCCGTTTAGCTACGTTCTCCGCCGTCGGAAGCCTATTGTGAAATAACTGCCACATAAAGATCTTAATCTTTAACGGCACCCTAGCCTTCCAAAGGTTCCTGGCAGTATCCAACGCAGTGCCCTCTGTCAGCTTATTGTAAAGGGACTTCACTGAGAATTTCCGAGACACGGAGAGGTCCCAAGAAACCGTATCCTCATCTAGATTTACCGAAATTTGTTCCAGCCGCGCCTGAAGCAAGCCCCAACTTGCTAATTCCGCCGCATTCAACTGTCTCCAAAAGTTAATCAAAGGCGGCGTAGCGCGAAGAGCCTCTCCCACCCTGAGTAGCGGGTCCGCCGTCACCTGATATAACTGCGGGAACTCCTGCCAAAGCGGCTTGTCACCCAATCAGCGATCCAACCAGAACCTAGTCGAGTTGCCGCTATTCACCTCAAATCTCGCCCCCAGCGAGAAGGCTGGTCTAACCGCCTGGAGCCCATTCCAAAACGGCGAGGCCGAAGCCTTGGCGTTAAATACATCCCCGTCCGGGAAGTATTTGGCCCGCAGAAGGTCTGCCCACAGACCCTCTTCCTTAGCCGCTAGCTTCCACCACCATTTTGATAGCAGCGCCACGTTCATAAGTTTAGAATTAGTGATCCCTAGCCCACCATGCTTCTTGGGTCGGCAGACCGCCGCCCATTTTAACATATGGTATTTCCTTTTGTGACCCGCTCCTTCCCAAAAGAATTTTGAGCGCGGCGTATCTAACTTCCCATGCACCCCATTAGCTAACAAGAACATCCCCATCGTAAAAAGAGGGAGGGAAGACAGGCTCGAGTTGGTAAGAATTAACCGAGCCGCCGAAGACATAAAGCGTCCCCGCCATGGGCTAACCCTATTGGCAACCTTACCATACAGCGGTTCCCATTCGGAGATGGTAAGGTTTTTAGGCACGATCGGTAGCCCTAGGTACTTAATTGGAAAACTCCCTAGTTTACAACTAAGGAGATTGGCTATTCGGACACGTTCGAGCTGGTCCAATCCCATTATAATTACCTCACTTTTGAGGAAATTAATCTTGAGCCCTGATAGCATTTTAAAAGCTAGGAGGAGCAGCTTGATAGTAGCGATGCTGTGATCATCAGGCTGAAATAACAGCATTGTATCATCCGCGTATTGCAGATGCGTCACCCCCCCTGGGATGAGGTGTGGCACTACGCCTTTCACGTGACCCGCCCCTCGGGCCCTCGCGACCATCGCAGCAAGTGCGTCTGCCACAAAGTTAAAGATCAAAGGGGAGCTAGGGTCTCCTTGCCGAAGACCCCTTTTGTTACGGAAAAATTTACCCATCTCCCCGTTGATCGACACCGCTGTATTCCCACAGCTAATCAAGTGCATCATCTTATGAACAAAGCCTGCGTCAAAACCCTTTTTGAGCAGCACCTCCCGCATAAACTCCCAGCTCACGCGGTCATAGGCTTTCTCGAAGTCAAGTTTGAGCAATACTCCTTGCCCTTTCATACGTTTAAGCTCATGCACGATCTCCGCAAGCGCTACTGGTCCCTCCAATATATTGCGCCCCTTGATGAACCCAGTCTGACTCCTACTGATCACCCTTTGAGCAATAGGAGTCAGCCTGACAGCATAGGCTTTGGCACACAACTTGAATGGCACATTAATGAGCGTGATAGGCCTAAATAACCTGATGCTGTCCGCGCCCTTAACTTTGGGGATAAGACTAATCACCCCAAAATTTAAACGAGCCAGGTCCACCTGTCCCAACGCGAAGCCATTGATAATTGTGTGGAACACATGTTTTAGGCTAGGCCAGAATTTTTTGAAGAACTCCACCGGCCACCCATCAGGCCCCGGGGCCGTGCCCGTCTTCATGGAAGACAGCGCACGATCAATCTCCTCCGGCAGAAAAGACAAGACAAGTCCTGCGTTTTCTTCCTGAGAAACCCGTTCGTGAGGACCCCACAAATCCTCCCGAAGGCAGAGCTGCTTCTCCTCAGCCGTCCCCAACAGGCCAATGAAGAAATCATAAATGTGATTGCAAATCTCTGCCTGGGTGATCAAAACCCTATCCCCGTGGTTAAGGCGTAGAATAGAACCTTTACGTTTTCTCCCATTGGCGAACGCATGGAAGTACCCTGTGTTTGCGTCACCTTTGGTCACCCACTTGATGCCGCCCCTACGGCGCTAGTACTCCTCTTCCACTCTCAGGATGGAGAGCACTTGTTCTTCCAGCGCATATCGCAGCGCCCACTCCTGCTCGGAGAACATGCGCACATCTGCTTCCGCATCAAGCGTTGCTATTTGGGCCAAAATCTTGGCCCGCTCCTTTTTGGATTCGCTACCAAAATTTGCTCCCCATCCCCTAAGGAAAGTGCGGAGCTTAGCTGCCGCCGCCGACCAAAACTCAGCCGGGCCCCTTTGGGGGCCCACCTGCGACACAATGGCCGCCCACCGCTCATGCACCATGGCCTCGAAGCCCTCTGCTTCGAACCAGGCAGATTCGAAAAAGAATCTGCTGCTACGGCGCCTCTGCTCCTCCCCTGAGGAGAAGATCAGAGGGATGTGATCAGATCCGATCCTAGTTTCGGCCACTAAAGAGCATATCGGAAAAAGCGCTTCCCACTCCGGGGTGAAGAAGACACGATCAAGAACTGACCTAACCGGGCGGAGCTGTTTGTTGGTCCACGTAAATCTCGCTCCGGTCCGAGCAGCCTCCCGAAGCGAGGCTGCCGCAATAGCATCGTTGAAAAGGGACACCCTAGCCCAGTCCACATTGCCATTGTTCTTATCTGACCCCGCTCGGATCAAGTTAAAATCTCCTCCCACAATGACCGGGAGGTTCGCTGCCCGCTTGGCCCCTACCATCACGGAAACCTCATCTAGGAAGCCTGCCGACCTCGAGTGATCCGCAGGCCCATAAACCCCAATGACAGCCCACACCAGGTTCGAAGCCCGCTGCCTAACCGTGGCCATAATGCAAAAAACCCCAAAATCCCACGCCAGGACCTCACAAACGTCCTCATTACAACCCATGAGCAGGCCACCCGAATGGCCCGCAGAAGGCACCCAGCGCCAGTTAAACCGCTGTAAAGGATCAATCGCCAGAAGATCCCTATGTGCAAAGTCGGCCTTAATGGTTTCCTGTAACGAAACTATATCGATGCGCTCCTTGGCCATATATTCCCGGAGCTGCGTGCGACGCCCTACGTGCCCACAACCCCGAATATTCCAGAATAAAAATCGCATTACAACACTCGGTTACGGAGGCGAACTCCTCGCGAGCTCACCGCCTTTTGCACGCGCTTCCTAGCCGGCACTCGACTGGAAGAGGGTAAGTCAGAGCCTTCCCTCGGCTCTGCTTCCCCTTCTGGCACCACCACCACCAACTGCCCCCCTGGGCAGTTTTCCTGTGCATCCGAGGCCTGGCAACGCGCTGCCGCCTCGGCCAAGGCAGCCTGAGCCTCCTCACGCGCCCGGACTAACGGGATAATATCAGCAGAGCTAGACCCCAGCTCCATTCCACTATCAAGTAAAATCGACGCAAGATGGTCGTCAGAGAACGCGCTGAGAATTGTAAAAGAGGGAAGGGGGTTACCTGACACGTCCAAGTTCTTGTCCGCTATACTCAGCTTCGCGCTCTCCAGAGAAGACAGATCCCCCAGCTTGGCCTTCGCCCTAGTGCTTGGTTCCCGCGTCGCCACCGGCGTGGCCTTGGAGCGCTTGGCCTTGCAGCCCACATCACCCGCCGCCAACTCCGACCCCAGCTCGCCACGCAGGGACGCCGCCATGCTTGCAGCAGGCTGAGCCGCGGTCTTGGGACCCGGCTTCCTGCCCGCCGTCTTCTTGGGCGGCCTGCCCGCTCCCCCGGAGCCCCGCTTTCCGGAGCCAGGAGTAGGGCTATCCTTGTTGAGCTCAGCAACCCCGGCCTGCGCCGCCAACGGAGAGGAGGGAATTGCAGTCCTCCCCCCCCTCCAGCCCTGCGCCAACCACTGTCCCCGACGCCAGGACCAAAGAGGGGCGAGGTGTAGGTAGCAGCTGCGGTAAGTTGGATCCGTACTCGTCAAAGGCACCTGCCAAGTCACGCGCCAGGTTCGGGCCGCTAACTGTCGTGTCCTGGGTCGCCACCACCATCGCCTGCCCTTCCATCACGCCCAACTGGTTCCATGTCTCTGTGTCAATGGAGGTGTCCAGCATGCTGTCTTCGAGATCCTCTTCTTCCCCTCCCATAACCACATCCAAACGCTGCTGCCCAGAGCCCTGCCCAGCCTCTGACCTGCCTTTGTCAACACAAGGACCCGCCGGATCCGTGGCCCCCTCTTTGGGTGGGGGTGGAGGCTGGGGCGTGCCCGAGCCCGAGCCCGAGCCCCCCACACCCGACCCCGCGCCACCCACGCCCCTACGCGGGTTCGGCCGCTCCACCTCGACCTTAACTTGATACCCTTCATGGTTAAACCAAACTTCCACCGTGCCATTCAACTTCTCTGGTGTCTTGCAAGCAAGTTTCATCCTTACCGGCCCCAACCGGATAAGCGACATTTCATCCACCACAATTGGGCGCCCCAGCATCTTAAAGCCTTCCTTGACCCTATCCTCCCTGCGGTGTTTTTGTGGGATGCCGTGAAGCTTAACCCACACTTCTGGCATGCTCATCGGTTGGATCACCTCATACAGTCTGTCCCGCACCCTTGCGGTTATGTCATGAGAGGGGAGAAAAAGTTTCCACTTGACTTGGCCATGTGCAGAAGATCCGCAGAGGGGAACACCACCAGGAAGTCATCGTCGCCCACCTGCGTAACCTGCCAGTCCCAATCACTCGTGACGATGTTCTTGAGTTCCTGTTTCAGAATCTTTAGGTTAAGTTTGCCCGGGTCCGCCAAGAGGATTGCCGCATTAGCCACCTTCTGGTCCACCGGCCGTTCCTCCTCCGCATCTTCAGCAAATTCGAGACAAAAGAAGCCCTCTCCCGTAATCGCACTCCCCATAATCTGAAGCTTAACCGCCTTGCCACGCGAAGGGCAAGCAGCGGAGGCATGGCCCTCCTCCTTGCACAGCACACATAGTGGCTTGAAAGTGCACTTGGATTGGTAGTGTCCAAGTCTGCCGCACTTGAAGCACTCCACCTCCGGCACATCTTCCACCGGGATTGGCTCCCCCACCGTTCCCTTTGCTGTCAGGATCGGCGCCCCCCCCCCTCCCCGCGCGCCTCGGCCGACGCCCGCTGCTGCTGTGCCAGGGGATCCCCATGACCCCCGCCGCACAAGGGGTGCGCCACCGCCTTGCGTTCCAGCTCCCGACGCCGCTGCGCGGCCTTCTTCCTCTGCTTCTTTTCTTGCTGTTGCTGGATCCACCATGGCGGAGGAGGACCCCAATCCCCCTCGCGACCCTGTGGCTCCGCCTGCGTGCCGCGCTCCTCCCGCGCCGCACGAAGCTCCCTCTCGCCTCTGTCATCTCCTCTGTCGCGCATCGCCCTCTTCGCCTTCTCGCACAGATCCCGCTCCCGCCTGCGCTCCGCCTCCAGATCCGCCGTCTCCATCGGCCTCTTCTCCGCCCGCCGATCCGCCGCCTCCATCGGCCTCTTCTCAGCCCGCCGGTCCCCCATCACCGCCTCCGCGAAGGATCTGCGAAGGGGAGAGAGTGGGGGAGCAAGCTTGATGCGCCGAGCCAGGTGAGCCCAGCGCCGCACTTCTCTTTTGGCAGCAGGAAACCCTAACCAGGGCTCCCGACTGCCCTTTGCCACCCATATATACCGAAGCGCAGGGCGACTGGGCTGACCAGGTGGGCTGGACCGCTCTCGGCCCAGCGTAGGCCACCCCGGGCCCTCCACCACAGCCACTTCCAGCCTGGGCGCCCCGCGCAAGCCGAGACGGGCCCCGCCCCATCAGGGCCCACGACGGCCCGGCACCCGGTTCCCGCAACCCTAGGTTCCATCGCCAGGGACGCACCTGCCCCGGTCCCCGCCGCCGGCGTCGCCGCC
>NC_057794.1:475821360-475831551 GCF_018294505.1 Triticum aestivum
GGGGCTTGCGGGCCGCGCCCCGGCGGGCTCCCCGAGCCCCTACGCACCAGCTGCCAACCAGTCGCCGACGCCGGCCTCGCCGACGCGCGCACCGCGCACGCCCGTTCGCCCGCCCCTGTCTCCAACGGCTCGCTCATTCGCTCGTCCTCCTCCTACTATTCCTCATTCAGTTTTTCTTTGAGGGGTTGTCGAAAAAAGTCTCTTATGCCATTCATACATGACTTTCATTTATCGAAATATAGATGTATCTAGACATGTTTTAGTATATAGGTATATCCATTTTTAAACAAATGAAAGTCAAGTATTTTGAAACGGAGGGAGTACAACGCAAAGACGCAGCACAGCACAGCACATGCCAACAGTTTCGCTATGGTTAAAGCTGTAGTGTTGTTGTTCCCATCACTAAAAAGGGGCGTACTGAACTTTCCAGTGGCTCATCTCGTGGCATGTACACCCGTCGCAGCGGTACCACCAGCTGAGCTGAGAAATAGCAGGACCGACCATGCATTCATTGGGTCGGATGGCCGACTGACACCCGTTTAGCATGCGTTTAGTGAGTGGGTAGCCATGAACGGTGGCACTACCAGCCAAACACGTCGCCCGGCCGCGGTTCACGGGGTCGTTGCCGCGCGTCGTGGCCTGGCCTTTCTCCCCAGGCGGCATGCGCGCGCGGGGGGACGGGCACGGCCCTACACCGCCCCTACCGATGACACACCTTTTACGCGATGCCATACAGGCCCCAGCACATACTTTTTTCCGATAATTTAGAAGCTTTTTTTTTTGCTTTTTTGCTAAAGTAGAAAAACTGTAAAGCAGAAGCAAAAGCCCAAACAAACAGCACCATATTCAGAAGATAGCACCGGGGAACCAGAGGAGATACTTGTACGCATGCGCTTTCCGTTGTGATAATTTCAACAACCATGTACGCGTCCAAATCAAATCGCTTGTGGCGCAGCACAAGTCGCTGTCCGGGCAATTGCCACTGGAGCCAAAAGAGAGACGTTTTTATGAATCGATTGACAACGAAAGCATCATAGCCATCTACTATCTGGTTCTCTACATGACTTGCACAGACACTCGGAGAGGAGTTTCGGACGGCTGCGCTGCGTTGCCCCTGAAGAATGGTTGCTGCTCAGCTAAGGGAATAGACGATACGGTCAGACAGCTCCTTCCCAACGACTTTCGCGTATCGGCTCAGCTGCCTTTCCAGCTCACTCAGGTGTCTCCTTTCGATCGGCCCGACAACGCTGTGAAGTTCCTGAAAGATATAAAAGTTCATGAGCGGTTATATATAGGACATCTATATCAACAAACTGTTCCACAACAAGCCCAAACGGCCAAAGAATGACAGCTGACTGCTCAAAAGAACACCTTTACAGTAAATACAGTTACTTGGACATCAATTGTGCGGTTTTAATTATTATATCCAACATGAATGGATGTCAAATTAGATAAAACCGAAAACTCGAAATAACACCTTACAGATGCAGTTTCCTACACATCAGTTGTGCAAATTTAATTATTACATGCAGCATGAATGGATGTCAAACAATTGTAGATGCAGTTTCCTACACCTTACAGATGCAGTTTCCTACGCATGAATTGTGCGGTTTTAACCAATTATATGCAGCAACATGAATGGATGTCAAACTAGTAGGTAAACCCAAAACAAAGAGCTTTCAGTTAGATGTTCCATGGAAGTGACTTACAAAAGGATGGATGGATGGATTAATACCGGCAAGTCGAAGTTTTTACCAATGATAATGGATGCTAGGAAGGCAAAATAAATGCCTGCCTAACTGTACGCCCCCTTTCGAGTGCATCAACCAGCTACAACTAAGATCACATTTTTTAGGCCGGAGCTCAAATTTATGTATATACCTTGTATTTAACCCGAGAGCCGCTCAGGTCCATGATAACATTTTCAACATCTACGCCAGAACAGTCCTCAGCTGTATCACCTTTGGATTCTGAATGAACCATCTCTTCATCAACCATCATGTCTGATTCGTCGTAGTCCGACTCTGAGTCCTCATCATCCTCGTCAATAGGAGTCTCACTGTGGTCATTTTTTGCTGAAGATTCGTCACAAGGGCCACAAGCGTGTGGTTGGGGGATTTCATCTTGCGCCATGGTGGAGAAATCAGATAGAACAGAATACAGGCTCCTATCTAGTAATGGTTTTGCAGCATCATAGCGCACCCACCTGCAACATCAAGAGTTAATGTAACTGTCAAAAAATCAGTAGATAAAGAAAACCCACACCATTTCAGAATAGAACTTCAGATAATATATTAAGCAGATAAGCATGTCAAAATCTATTGTCAGCGGCCCATGTAATATGACGTGAAGTCCCGTGCGTATACTTCGGAAATTTACTGTACCTTCTAAAAAGGGAGATAAATTCTACGCATTTGAACTTCCTACGGCTCCAGTATATACCTTACCCAGAAAGTGCCCCTCCATTTCAAAGTACTATGACAGTCTTGTGCATGCACAACATCTGGTTGGAGAGGAATGATCACGTGTTTGAGAAAAGACTAGAACTAGGAAGATAGAATGTCCAACAATCAGAGAAACTCTTAATACTTATTAGGTAGGCTGGTGGCCGCGGGACAGGGAGAGAATCACGTAGCTCTTTCCATGTCTGTAGGTAGATATGGTTGTCACTGTATCTACTGTTCTTAGTGCGGACTGCGGAGATTACCCCTTGTAACATCACTTCTTTCATTCTTAATTTAATGACATGCAAGCCTTTTGCATCTTCTGAAAAAAAAGGCTCTGACCAATAATTACCCCATTATTATGTGGTTTATATGAAAAAATTACATTTGATAAGCACATTTGAATATGAATCAAATGGCACCAATTTTATGCCACATATAAACTGCATATTAATAGTGTTTTGTCGAGTATTTTGCTATTGCAACCTACCCCCTCAACTCTCACCGAGTCTGGGAATCAGCCCCTAACTCCAAAACCAGGCATTTGACGCCTTGAAACTCCTAAAAACAATGCAGAACATGCATCTTACCCTAAAGCCTAAACCACCATGGTTTTGGCTCATGTGGCACCTACATGTTCAAATTTTGCTGACATGAGTGCCACAAGGATACCACTCAACTTTGTCCCTTTCTGGATTAGTAGCAAATTAAATTACAATAAGCAGTGGAGCATACCATGTTACCCTCCCATGTATTTCTACGAACTCAATTTCTTCCTCTCTCCTCGAGTGCATCGAGAGGGTGGAGACCAGGGAGCGGACTTGGGAAAGGTTGCATCTAGATCCAGCCCGTGCCGATTGTTCCCCAACTCAAGAGGTACGCGGGACAAGGCCACCAACGGATTTTCTCGGGGCTAGTGGAGAAAGTCACAATGGAGCAACCAGGAAGGCGAGGAACCCAATTATTAATATGGTAGGGAGCACCTAGGATCGGGTTGCTCTCTTCAGCTGTACCCACATCAGCCTAAACCGGTTATCATGGTATGAGGATTGTCAAATGCCCGACTTAGGAGTTGACAAATGACTTACAGACTCAGGAAAGAATTGATGAGGGTAAAATGGACTTATTCCACTTGCATTTGCATGAGAATGGGATATTTTTACAGAATAGGAGGAAAAACAACTTACTCATAACGGACTGGACAGAGAAGTTCTGATGGTCGATATGCAGCTTTATATCTCATCTTATTGCAGGAATGTATATAATAACCAAGGTAATAGTACTCAAGACTGGGGCAACTTTTCTGTGTTGTCTTGATCCAATCTATTTCCTTTAGAGCTGTATACTTTCCAAGAGATAGGAAAGCAAGGTCAGGATCCCAGAACAAATATTTGCTTGAGAGACATTTCGGAAGGATATCAACTACACCAACTGCCACAAGTTTTCCATCAATTCTATACTGCTGATGAAATGAACCAAAACCGCATGGCGGAACTGTATTATCACCACTCCTTGGGCGAATAGGTACGATTGGGGTATCCACCAGAAATCTCTTGTATGAGCTTTCCGTAACTGTCTTTTCCTTGTGAACTTTTGTCTGATATCTTTGGTACAAAGCAAACTCCTCAGGGTCAAAATGCGATCTTGCCATCTTAAATTCCAGCTTTCTTGCTTTTTTACCATGTCTTGCATCATTTTTGTTCACAGAGCTTTGTTTTGAGCTAGTCGGCCTATCAGAAGCTTGTGCACATGTATCAATGCTAGTATGGTTCTGAATTGGCTGAATAGTGGCTGAGTAGAAGTTCAGATGGCCATTACAGGCTTTCACTGCAAAACCAGCTATTTCTCCATGATGTTCCATTGTCAACACCAGTCTTTCTGCAATACAATTTGGTGAAAGGTCCCCTAATACTCCACGTTTTTCTTCAGGCAATGCACGTTTAATTACTGCAGCCAGTTGGAAACTTACATTACATGAGTACACCAAATCTTGCACTGCTCCTCCTTTCTTTTCTTGTGCTGCTCCTCCTACTTTCTTTTTTACTTGAGGTTTAACAGTCTTCACAACAGCTTTAGGGAGTTCAACATCAGAACCTGCTATTCCACCTTGGAAGCACGTAGCTATTGCCTCATTGATTTTGCTAGACAGGAAACTAATAAACTCATCTTCTTTGTCTAAACTTGGACCCGTGGCTGTTTGAAATTCATATGCTGATACCCTGGATACTTTCAAGGTTGGTGAATTCATAGGTTCATTGAGTGAACGTTTCGTAGGGTTAGTCTTGCACTGTGGACTTCCAACCTGTGGATCAAGCTCTCCATCAAGAAACCTGAACAGGGGTAAGGTGAAGACACGATATAAGACAATTTAAGAGTCAACTATAAAATATACATTATATAAACTTCATGTGGCGTATGCAAAAAAGAAGAAGAGGGGAAATAGACAAACAAACATGTACCTTTGCATCCTTTTAAGTACACGGTCTTGCTCTTTGGAACAAATGAAATCACTTGCCTTCAGGCGTATAGTATATGCCGGACAGCATGTCCGTTCCATCTCAGGCTTGTAGAGAAAACTGCCAGACCTCCTCCATCCACGGTCAAGAAGAGCTGTAAACGACAATCAACATTCTAATCATGGTGAAAACCATGGCGACAAAAGCAATTCTTCTGAAGAAAAAATAAGAGTCACATTACGTGGAACAATACAAACAAATAAAGTTTTAATATACTAACAAGTCAGCTTATTCCATCTCTCACTTCCATTCTTCTTTTCTACAAAGCCTCTAGTTAAATCCATAATTAACAAATGCATCGTTTTTGTGAATACACTTATTTCATGGTATAAATGTTCTTCCTTGTTGCAAATTTCTATGATATGAAAATATGCAAATTTCCTTCCTTGTTAAGTAATCTGATTTTAAGTAACCTGCTGTTGTTTCCATATATCACAGTTGGGATATGTTTGTCGTTTTCGGTAGGTGCACTGATCCTAAAACAATGGGCAGTCACTGATATACTGATAAATTAGATGGATGAAAATGTAACATGGTGGAGCTTGGTGTTGCCAAATGTTCATATCCCAATATCTTGAAGATATAAAAGCATGTCATCGTATGCACTCTCATCAGTGGCGGCGCTCAGGGTATTCCTGGGCATTCACTGGAATACCAAAGAATTTGGCACAAAAAAATCTGACTATACATGCATACATGCTGGAGCCCAGTAGAGCAGCCCATCCTGAGCCACGACAGCCACACAACTGGTCTCCGTCTCCCACTCTCCCTCCCCCGATGCAGAGTCCCCAAACCTAGCTGATGGCGCCGACGACGGCAAGCGATTCCAGCCATCCTGGTCCAGCGATCTAGCTCTCTGCCCCTCTCCCTCCCTTCCGGCTCTCCCCTCCCCTCTGGCCTCCCCTCCGCCTCCGGCCTCCGCAGTCCATGCGGGGCTGCGGCACTGGGCTGCGGGGCCTCCCCTTGGCGCCGCCACTGCTCCAGGCTCCCTCCACCCCTGGCCTTCGTCGCCGTCGAGTGTCGCTGCGTCAGTACGCCATCCATCTAGTACTGCATCCATCTACAGGCACCAACCACGGAACCACCAAGGTGATTTTCCTCTGTTTTTCAAACAAATCTTAAACTTCTCTTGTAAATGGCCACTGCCATGCTACTTTGTTGACTTTTTCTTGTAAATTGTAATTGTTTGTCACTGCCACTGATTGTAGCTATAGGTTGTTGTCTGAAACATTGCCACTGCCACATTGTTAGAGATATCGCCACAATGATATTTTGCTACTATTATTGATGTATGGTCATTGAGTCATTGATTTTGCCATCTTACTGCACATTTGTTATTCTATTATATTGCTTTGGCCAATTTTTTTGCAAGAATACCCAGGAGCAAATTCCTGACTCCGCCACCGATTCTCATGTACGGTTCTATATATATACTATCGCGTATCATGAACTTCCTTGACCTTATCTAAGAACTTATTTGGTATTGCTCAAAATGTCATCTGATTTTTTTATCAATTATTTAATTATATATGTATTATGTTAATTAAAAATTTACTGGTTAGTATTTCGAATATCAGAAGCATATTAAATTACATGTGCGAACAGAATAAACAACCAGCCTCTAAATCTATATCAATGAATTAGCTAACTGTCCAAAAAATGGATATTTTACAGAAAAGGTAAGAGCCAAAAAATCTTCACACCTTGATAGTCATCAGCTTTCAGACTGTTAGCCCACAGACCTGTAAAATTAATAGGATAAGAAACTAGCACAATAACTTTACTCCAAGAAAGCACAAAAGTTTTGTATCTCATTGTTGACAGAAAGAATGATTTACAGGACTAAGAATATGCCAATACAGCCTAACACAACAATGGCAAGACAGCAACTGATGACCACAAGAAGGACATTCCAGCAGACACACCATGGTAGCACAAACTGTCGTTATAGACTCATAGACATATAAACAGATGTTTGATAAGGAAATGAAAAAAGAAGGGGAGAAGGTAACGGCAAGGGAAGAAGGAGATTGACCATTTAAACTTGTTTAGTTGTTTATCGTCAAAAACATAATGAACATTAAGAGTTATCACTCAGCATGACAATAGCATGTTTTTCACTTCATTACGCCTTACGAAAATGGAATTGGCTGACTCTTACAAGTGACACAAGGTGAGGCACAAACCGAGCTATCTGAAAATTCTCACATGTTAACAAATTAAGAAAGTCAGAGAAGTAACGATCAGCATTCAAAGCCTAACTGCACAAACCTATACTAGCAAGGATAAGCCACTTCATTAGGATTATCAAAGTTCTAAAAAGTACTAGGCGTTAATTGTGTATTTTGCCACGGCCTTGCGCTTTTCTGACCAAAGCGCGTAGGTGTTTTGCTATCACCTAGAGCCTAGGCATGCCTTTTTCAAATGTGAGGACTTGTAGGCAGAAAGAACAACGATTCTACACGACCCCAACTAGAGAGCATCTCGCCTTAGCAAGGGTATGTACGCCTAAGATTCATCTCGGGGTGACCTATACCTCCTAACATCGTGCCTTCGTGGCCTGATTCCCTTAGCAACAGCATGTACCCCTGAAACTCGATTCAGGGGTGATCTACGCCTCCTACGCATAGCGCGTCTTCTCCAGACAGACACCAGAACTGACGAGCAATTCCACACGCAACAAGGATCGATCCAGGTCGAAGAAGTGCCGGTGCTATATTTCAAATCGGAAGGGAATTCCGGGATTGGTACCGTGGGAGATGCTCGTGGGGCCGGTGGATCGGCAGTAGCCGCAGGTCGTGCGCCGCCGGCCGTAGTCAATCACCACCGACTCGCCGCCGCCGCCTCCCCCGCCGTCCCGGGCGCCGCTGCTGCTGGCGCCGTCCGCCATCGCCGATGCGGCCGCGCGGTGGTTTCGCCGCCGCCGGGCCGGAGTACGATGTTGGTTGGGCGGATTGGTTGGGTCCCCGGATCTGTCTGGTAGGGCTGGGCTGTGGATGTCACAGGGTTCTCTGCCGCTGCTGGACTGGCCCCGTTGTTATAGCAGAACTAGTCATCACTCGTCCGAGAATAAGATTTCTTTTTTCTTTTATAAAAATCACAGGGCTCCCCATCGACAAAATAAAAAAAATCTGAGAGTAAGAATTTTTTTTTGCTGAGAGTAAGAAAAGCTTTTTTTCGAACGGAGAGTAAGAAAAGTTGACCATTGCATGCGGGTTTTTACTAGTACCAGGCCTTATATAACGCAAAGTGTTTAGAAGAGATGTTTAGAGAAATAAAGCAGTTTTTCTTTAAGCATCAATGCTTGTTTATAGCATCATAGAGATAAGCACTAATGCGTAAGAAGACCTCAATTTATTTTACTAAGCACATTTCTAAGCATCTTACGTCGTAACATGCCTTAAAAGCTTTTGTCCCTACAAATTGGTTGTATAGTTTAAAGTTAATCCTTCCATTTTTTTTCTAGCAAACACATACTGCACATGGTTTTTCGGGCTCAACGCGGCTACCGAATTACATCCTCATCTCCCAAATATAGATGATAGAAAATGACAGATTTTCAAAGCCCAAACTTTTAAGAAAAAAACAACTTCATCTTCATGACATTTTAATACTACTCCCCTTGTCCTATAAGAACGTTTTTTACGCCAGTATAGTGTCCAAAATGTTCATATGTTATGGAACGGAGGGAGTAGTTTTTAAAGTGTTTTTGTGGGGTGGTTTAAGATAGAGCTTAATAAGACCCCTAAATTGGCGGCAAGGCACAACCTCGCTTTGATCGAGTCAATGAGATCAAGGATTCAAATCTTCATGACAGGTAGTTCTACCTTCCTCCCTAGTATAGTAGCATTCTCATTTCTTTATGGGCTCAAGTCCACAATTCCCTCCTTTAAACCAAAGATAGTTGGTTCCACGTTCCTACTTTCATTTCACATGGGTTCAACAATGGTCTCTGCGTGCACAAAGTGAAAGCAACATCTGGAATTTTATTATGGCTACAAGTTTTCATTTTCGCCCTCTGATTGGCTCGTCTCCTCCTAATTACATATAGTTATTCCTCGCCCGCAACTCGCAAAGCATCAGCATCTTTGGGATAACGATAGCTGATAGGGCCAACCACCATCAGCTCCGTCTAGACGTCGCAATGGAAAAGGCGACTAGGCAGAAAGCAAAGTGTTACAAATAAATAAATAAAAGACGATTAAATGCACACAAGAGCTGACTGTACATTGCATTTTGATTATTTAAACAGCGCAAGGAAGCACAATCATCAAACGATTTCTGTGCAATTTTGTTCTGAAACACGGCTTACTCCGACGAATATGCACGATTCAGGATTCACTGACCATCCTTGCAGAGGATATTATCTTTCCTGGGTCAAAACGGGGGCCGCTTTACAAACTGTCGATCATGGCTTATTGATAACAAGTTGTTACAATCCCTTGACAAATAGCGTTTCTCCCAGAGAAACTATGTACACACAACCGAGGGCCACAACAAAATACTCAGTAGCTGCTGCTACCTGCTAGTGTTCTCCACTACATCATTTTGAGGAACAGCATGCCGTCTAAACCGCCATGCCCTCGTGCATACATAGCAAGCAATACCAGATGCATCATCTCTCATGTGTCCGCTTTGAAGCCCACGAGCTGCTGCAAGGCCTTCCAACCCCAAAGCAACTCGCGCTCAAAAGCTCCTGCCAGCCCATGCTTAACCAGAGCGCCATTCTTGGGCAGGATACTATCATCGTCGGTCGTTTCATCGTATTCACCATCAGCATCAGCATACGTCGTAGCCCTGCCATTCTGGGGTGCTGTGTCTATTTCATAACGAAGCTCATCTTGAATTTTCTGTTCGCCCATCAATAGCTGATTCAGAATCAAAAAGCACCGTGTGAGTTGAGTCTAACAATTGGAGGAACTTAACAAATGATTAACTAGCCCTCAAAATATGATTATAAGAACTGGTAGCCATGATCGTTGAATGAGATTTATGCAGCTTACACTACCCATTAAGAATACTGGTTTTTTTTTTTTTGGAAAACCAGTGTTATTCCGCTTTATAAGCATGTCTTTCCACCTTCTAATGAAACGAGTGATCTAATGCTTGATAGATAGTTCAGTTCAGGCTGACAGTTCTTAGACATTCTCTTGTAAAAGAACCACCAACATGTGGTGCTCCGGAAAATAGCACACAATTTTGAGTATGGTCATCTATAATTCAGATCAGCC
>NC_057794.1:475831900-476011453 GCF_018294505.1 Triticum aestivum
CTCTCTCTCAAATCTAATGAAGGTATGGTCTCTGTGCCCGGAAATGGAGTGACTAACGAAAGCGATAGATGCCACGTTTCATTCGGCAAAGCATCAAAGCATAAAAGGGTCACTGAACTACTTACTTTCAGCAGAACAGGTGGCAAGACATAGAAATGCCCCTGGAATTTCAGTAGTAAATAAATGTCTAGCTTCCACACTAAGGTACTGATGGATATTGAATTAATCCATTACCTCTGGTTGATCAGCTTCACATGCCTTCATTGTTTCCTCTCCAACAGATGCAATAGCAGCAGCCATTGAATTATCATCATCGCTTATAGTTGATTCATCCTCTTTGATCTCTTGATTGTCACACACTTGTAGCTCATGTGCCGAAACAACACCATTTCTGCCGTGATCATCATTGACAACTGTCTCCATCATTTGAACCGGGGTGTGTCCCTCCTCTGCCACTTTCTGATTCTTCGCATTACCCCAATCTTCGTAGACCACCAATGTCTTTGTGGTTTCACCTGTCTGTAGGCTTCTATTAGGCCCATTCTGCCAATGGAACTTTCCCAAGGAATCTTGGAGCAAGAACTTGAACTCAATCAACCTGTTGGCAGGTAAATCCTGTTCAAAACAGAAAAGAGATGATGAAGTTACTCAAAAGAGGCTAAATCATTAAACACTGTACATAAACGGAGTCTCACTTTCTCTACGGTCCAGTCATGGCCTTCCAACCAATCCATAGCGACCGCATTCGTCGGTTCCCAGAGGCCAAGTGCTGGGACATCACCGACCAGGTGGAAGCTTTGGCCAAAGGTGCACTGCTCTTTTAGCACAAATCTGACGCGCACTGTGCTTCCAGGAACTGTAGGTAACAGATAGACAGACAGACAGATGGTAAGACCAAAGATCCATCACATTAAAAACAGGTTATGTTAAGACCAAAGATTGCAATGTCAATGGTTCAGGGCAGCAAACTCACCAGCAGGAGCAGGTGGTGACGAAATCTCAGCAGAGGCCACTCCCCCCTGGACCTCATCAGCCTGCAACAGCAACCACCATCTAACCATCAGTCAATCACAGTGGAGCAAAGGGGGAAACACGCCACATTAGAGCGCAAGCCTATTCCGATCTTGATGTGACAAACCTCCGGCGCTAGTGCTATGCCACCCTCCTGTGTGGGCACGAGCTGCTCGAGGGGCTTCGGTAGCGCGGTGACGAGCACGCTCAGGCGGCCGGCAGTCCCAGCCAAGCCATCGCTGCCGACGCGCCGCAGCCCCTGCCCGCCGTAGGTGACCCGGACCCGGCCAAAAGCTCCGCCCCAAGGGATCGGCATGGGCGCATCTGGTTCTTTCATCTCTTGATTGTCACACACTTGTAGCTCATGTGCCGAAACAACACCATTTCTGCCGTGATCACCATCGAGAACTGCCTCCATCATTTGAACCGGGGCGTCTCCCTCCTCTGCTACTTTCTGATTCTTCGCATTACCCCAATCCTCGTAGACCACCAATGTCTTTGTGGTTTCACCTGTCTGTAGGGTTCTGTTAGGTCCATTCTGCCAGTGGAACTTCCCCAGGGAATCTTGCAGCAAGAACTTGAACTCAATCAGCCTGTTGGCAGGCAAATCCTGGCCAAAACAGAAAAGAGATGACGAATTTACACAAAAGAGGCTAAATAATGAAACATCGTGCATAACCGGGGAAAGTCTCACTTTCTCCACTGTCCAATTGTGGCCTTCAGACCAATCCAAAGCCACCGCCCTCACCGGTTCCCACAGGCCGAGCGCCGGGTCGTCGCCGACCATCTGGAAGCTTTGGCCGAAGTTGCACCGCTCTTTTAGCACAAATCTGACACGCACTGTGCTTCCAGGAACTGGAGGCAACAGACAGACATACAGTTGGTAAGACATCATATCACCGTTTCTGTTTCGCAATGTCAATGGTTCAGGGGAGCAGGCAAACTCACCAGCACGAGCAGCGGGTGACGAAATCTCGGCAGAAGCCATGTCCCCATGCACCTCATCAGCCTGCAGCAGCAGCAACCTTAGAACCATCAGTCAATCACAGTGGACCAAAGGGTTAACACGCCACATTGGCGCGCGCGCTGATTCCCGACCTTAATGCAACTCACCTCCGGCGACAGTGCTGCGGCGCCCTCCTGCGCGGGCATGAGCCGGTGGAGGAGGGGCTCCGGGAGCGCGGCGACGAGCACCCTCAGGCGGCCCGCGGTCCCAGCGACGCCGGCGCCCGCGACGCCACGCGGCCCCCGCGCGCCGTGGGCGACCCGGACCCGCCCGAAGGCCGCAGCCCGGGGGACCGGCGAGGCGGCCGCGGCTGGCTCGAGGGATGGGGATCTCATCCCGGCCTGAACCTCGGGCCAAAGCCCTGACTGAACCCTGCGCGCGTGTGCAGCAGTGGCGGAGGGGCGCCGGGTTAGTTCACGAGGCGGGCGTGTCGGCGTGCGGTGCGCGGATCGGCAGCAGGCGGCCGGGGTTTTTGGCGGCTTCCGCCGGCGGTGGGGGGCACGAGGGGAGTGTGCGGGATGGCGACGAGGGGGGAAGGGAACGGACGGACAGGTGCGTCCGCGCCGTTGGGGGGAGGGCCCTCCCCGTTGGCCGTTGGATCTGGCGCGCGCGTCTCGGTGTTCGGGAGGCTTCCGCTCCAGTCGTCTTGCTGGACTGGATGACTCCCGAAGTCGGCTAGTGCCTGGTAGTAGTAGTACTACTTTTTTTTTCAATTGCCCAATGGTTGTACCTTTTTTTTTTCCAATTGCCTAGTAGCAGTACTGTCTTCGTTTCTTTTTTTTAGTCTGCATATAACTTTTGTTTGAAGTCAAAGTATCTCTATTTTAATTAAATTTAGAAAAAAATATCAACATTACTGGCATGGTGATAAGAGACGACAAAGGCTGTATCATCTTTTCCTCATGCAGGGCACTATTTACGTGTCGAGATGTTCTAGAACTGAGTTATGTGCGTGTATGGAGGGTCTTTCTTTTGCTATCCAGAGGAGTAATTTGCCGATCATGGTTGAGATGGATTCGATAATTGCAGTCAAGTTAAATCAAGCTCAAGAGGTGGATAAATCAGTTTATCACTCAATCATTAAGGAGATTAGGTATCTTATGAGTCTTTGTGAAACTTGTATTACTCATGTAACTCGCAGCCAAAATAAGATCAGCGACAGTCTAGCTAACTTCGCCTGTAGTGAAGGCAGAACTTTAGCCTGGGTTGGCTCAGGTCTAGTAGATACAGTGGAGCTAGCCATTGCTGACTGTTCGAACGTTTTGAGTTAAGTAATATATTATTTCACACACAAAAAAACATTTACAAGGCCAAAGAAATATTTTTAGATTCATTATTGAATATAGTTTCATATTATGTATACTGGTATTGTAGATGTTGATTTTCTTTATACAAATTTAGTCAAAGTTTGTAAAATTTGACTCGACGCAAATCTTTAGTAGTAGTAGTACTTGGTTTTGCTGCCACCGTCAAAGCCTTGGTTTAGAGGAGATGTGGAGTGCATAAACAGGAAAGGGCAGGAAAGTGTGTGCTAGATGGGATAAAATATAGGCCGGCAGATGCAACGCATCGAAACTTCAATCAGACGGCCGTCTTTTTTTTTTTTTGCGGGGTACAATCAGACGGCCGTCTCATGCCCAGCAGAACCAGTTTATTGAACTAATGATTTTTTTTTTGCGAAAGAAACATAATCATTAATCAACCAGCGTCATTACACTATAAAATAATAAGAATAATAACGAATGGTATATGAAGAGAAGAGTAGACCCGTCTGTAAGAATTTGGTTGGGCCATGGATCCCGCATGACAGTATCATAAACGACATTCTATTAAAATATATTTTTAACATATAAAATTCATTCATAACTTTTTAAAAATGGTCATGAATTTTAGAAAATATTCAGGGATTTAAATGATGTTTTTAAATTTTAAAAATTCACCAATATGGAGAAATATTAATGATTTTTATAAAATGCTCTCAATTTTTAATAAGACATTTATGATTTTGAAAAATGTTCAAAAATCTAAACTATGTTACTCATAATAAATTTTAAAAACAACCGATGAATTAAAAAGAAATCAAATATAGAATTGAACAGAAAAATAACGGAAATGTTAACGCCCACACGTGTGGGCGTTCACCACCCCGACCACACGCAAGCATCACCGTTGGCAGGTGTGTGCACGAATCTTGGAACAAACCATGTGGTTTTTTGTGCCACGTAGGATGAGGCGCGTGTGCGGTGTGCGAGTAGGTTCGCCCGCACGTTGGTTGCCATCCCGCGGTCAGCGGTTGCCATCTGAGTCGTGCGGTGGAACTGCAATGCGCCCGCACGCCACGCTTCGACTGCGGTTGACGTCGCACGCCTCTGCCCCCTCTCCCTCACACTTCCATTTACTCACCCGCACCGCAGTTACCGGCAGAACCCACTCGCATTTCAAACCATCGAAGGAGAAGGCGAGGGGAGAAGGCGACGGCGGAGGCGGAAGAATCGACGGTGTTCGGGACCGTCGGTGGTGCTCGCCGGAACGGAGCGGCTCGCCGGAGCGCCTGCGGGTTGAAGGTACTGCTCGCTGCAACCCTCGCATTCCCTTCCTGCATTTCCTCCCCTTCCTTCCCTGTTCGATTCCTCGATCGAGATTCGTAGAAATTCAGGCGATTCGTCGATGCGTCGGCGTTCCTGCCGGCGCCGAAGTCGTTTGCTAGCCGCTTTTGGTTGCACTGGTCAGTTTCGTCGCGGGCGCGGCGGCGGCATCGTCGGCGTGGTTCTGCCTGTTCGGAGGCACGCACTAGTATTGCCTATGGATTGAGCAGGTGTCTCCCGGGGTTGTTTTTGATGTGCGTTGGTTCGTTTTTGTGTTTGCAGTCAGTTCGTGGGAGAATTTTGAGGGTGAATTTGAAGTCGAGGTAGTTGCCATTGAACCCTAGATCTAGTTAGTTTGGTTTTGAAAATGCAGTATGAGGCGAACTTGATAGTTACATTAACTATCATGTTTGTGCGACCACTAACTCCCTGAACAAATTTGATAGTTGCCACAAACGTGTTTCCCCTTGCGGCAACAAATTACTGAAATGATTGTGTTAGTTGCCACATGTAAGCTTTCTCACATGGCAACTATTTTTTATTCAATGACTGTGATAGTTGCCACACACACGCTCTTCCATGTGGCAAATAATTTTGCTGAAGTAATGTGATAGTTGCCACGCACACGCTCTTTCTCCGTGTGGCAACTAAGATTTGCTGAATTCCTGTGTTAGGTGCCACAATCATGCTATTTTCATTGCGGCCAGTGTTTTTCCGAATGATATGTGATAGTAACCACACTGTGATAGTTGCCACAATCGGTAGTCAATGTACATTCACGAGCCAACTGCACTGGATGGCAACCACTGTGCACATAAAGTGTGCCTGTTGCCACCTGGATAGTATATTCATGTGGCAAATAGAGTGTGAACACACTGTCTGTTGCCATTCTGCATATAAGACAATGTGGCAAATTGGTTGCATAATGTGGCAACCGACTTTGCATATCAAATGTATCAGATGCCATACATATGCTTTGCATGTGGCAAGTTTTTGCTGACCTCTTTGCATTTACATTTCCACCATGACAGTTTGGTCTGTTCCCATTTCAGCAGAATGGCTCGTGGTGATCGTCAAAACGACGATGATGATTTCATGGATCCACCACAGCGTAATCGGGCAACTGGGCGAAGAAAAGAGGGTGATGAGGTAAATGTTCATACATCCCCCTTCCTCCTGCTATATGTTAATGGTTGACACCTTGAGCTTGCAGTCGTCTGACACGAACTAAAATTTCTTTACATTGCAAAACGCGGCAACAACTGATCTCTTTTTTGCAAAAACATGGCAACAACTAATCACTTTATGTCTGTTTTTTGCAGAAGAAAAAACGTATTCGTAACAGAGCCTCCCAAGAACGACTGACTGCGTTGACTGACAAATTCAGCGACGATCAAAAGGGGGCTGCTGCTGAGATGGGTATGCAGTCTATGATGGCTGTCCGGTGCACGAACCTTGTCAACCCTGTATGCGATTGGCTTGGTGAGATCTACGACCCCGCCTCCAGAGAATTCGTGATTCCGGGACGCGGAAGACTACCGCTGAATGAGGAATCCGTGTTCTGCATGTTGGGTGTGCCCCGTGGACATATCAAAGTCCCGTACGAGGTCAACAACGAGATCGAGGAAGCGCTGTTCCCCCGTTTGTTTCCTGGGTTGGAATCCATGCCGAACACGACTGCAGTGGCAGATTCGTTGGAGGCCATGACGACGCACGGAGATGTTTTCAAGATGAAGCTACTCATGTACCTCATCTCAGCCGTTTTCGCGCCGACCACAAATGCTTCCCCATCCTGGTGAATGATCTATCTTTACTACATTATTTTTCCTTCAATTTTTTTGCTCCGATGTCATGTGCAAGCTAGTCACTGACAGTTTTTTTTGTTGTTTTTTCCATTGGAATTCTAACGCGGCAACTCCTTGTCCTGAATTTTATGCGGTGCAGGCGAAACTAAAAGATGTGAAGAAC
Source organism: Triticum aestivum (assembly GCF_018294505.1). NCBI lineage: Eukaryota > Viridiplantae > Streptophyta > Magnoliopsida > Poales > Poaceae > Triticum > Triticum aestivum. Next base: position 475,838,471 of record NC_057794.1, read on the forward strand.
ATGAACTGGTGTAAGTTCATTGCCGACTTCCTGCATGATGCATTTGCAAGCAAGGTGTACCATAAGGGTTGTCGACTGCATTTAATGGTATTTTTTACCGGTCCTTTATGTGAACACTATTTTTTAACACATCTTTATTCATGCATGTCAACATGATCATAACAAGATGGCAACTGCCATGTTGATTATGTGGCAACTGCCATCATGACTATATGGCAACTGCCATCATACTGTGATGGCAACTGCCAACATGACAACATGGCAACTGCCATCATACTATGATGGCAACTGCCATCACTCTATGATGGCAACTAGCACATGCAGATGGCATATTCTTCGTAAAATACCATATATTTTATCCTGTTATTTGTCGCAAAATACCATGACCGCAACTGATTTTTCTTTCTTTTTAAAATTGTTGTACATCAGCTCATGTATGTCGACTGCCTTGATCTGTCCACCGTGGACTTCACTGGGACAGGAGGCTCGCCGCCTGCGTACAAGTTTGCTGTTTCTGCGTGGACTATCGATGCTGTCAAGGTTGTGCTTGCTGCAGACAGGGTAACTGATAGCAAATATGGTAAACTGTAGGTTAGTTCTGCTTTTTTTGCAACACATGAACTACTAGTTAGTGTTCATCATTCTTTCTCTTATATCATTTGCTACTTTTTTTTCTTTCTCCCCAGCTGATGGCCAAGCATTCTATAGACTACAGTGTGTTTGGGGGGCCTCAAAACTTTGAAAAGTGGATGGACGTGCACTCAGCTCCGTATTGTCCTTCAGAGGTAATCAAAAGATCTACATATATGGTTTGCCGTGGAGTATTTTCGATGTCGTGCAAGTGATTGCAATACGGGGTTGTCATTGATGCCTCTTTGTTTTGTGTACAGGCGAGGGCACCTGTTGAGCAGCTAATAGGGCAGTTTGCATCTGGAATGACTGGCTTGCTCGGAAAGTTGGTTGAGGGGTGGACGTCCCTTAGTGGCTCTGACGGCGATGCGGTTGCGAGGCAATTCACTTCATTCGTCCCAGAACGTACACACCGGCCAACCGGTTGCCGTGGCCGGTATGACTACAACAGTTCCGAGGAGCCCGCTGACACACAAGATGAACTAGGTGGAGACGCTGGTCTCAGCAAGGATGACGATGATGTCATGGATAATGTGCAAGAGGACACCGATGATGATGAACACGCTGAAGTTCGCGCAGGTGGTAACAAGGGCAAGGATGCAACAGATGTCCCCCAATCGGATAAAGTCAAACAACACACGACTGTGAGAGGCGAAGGGGTTTTGCCATCAAAGAGGGGGATGGCTCCAGAGGGTGCTGGGCAAGTTTCTGCTGGCAAGAGGTCTAGGACCGACCCTGTAGCTGCCAGGAAGAGGTTCGACTTTCATCTTAGCTTTTTGCTTTGTCTATTTTATTCGAACAGACTCATCCTCTTCTTTGCACTTGTGTTCTTTCAAACGCGGCAACGAGATTGCTGTCTGACAATTGCCACCTCTTTTTTTTTTGACCTCCATCTCATACGTGCAGCGAGCCGACAGCTGGTGGACGAGCAATTACGAAGAAACAGGCGTCAACGCCAACCCGTGTTTCTGCTCGGTTGAACAAAGGTGCCCCCATTGCCGGTGATACCACTTCCACCAGGACATCTCCTCGCATGACTACAACCAACACCGGGGATCCTGCCGTGTTGCCAGACCTGAGGAAGGCAGTCAGGAAGTAGGTTTCTTCATCCGCTTTCATTGACATAGCGCTATATTTTTTGATTTTCCAATGCATTCGTTTAGCTTGTCACATTGTCTTCTGTCATCGCCCCCCCCCCCACGTGGCAACCACTGTTTTACCAAATGATATTTTATTTACTTTCTAAACGTGTGGCAACTTCTATTTTTGTTTTTCACATGGCAAGTGGAATGTAGGCCAAATGGTAACTTTAATGTACCTTATGGCAACTGCCATCTTTTTACCGTTGTCTTGTGAGCTCATCCCACGCCTAGGTTTGAAATTGCATTCATGGCAGATCAGACATTTTTATCATTCTTTCAAGGTTGCTAACATGGCAACTGCTGCTGGATGGCAACTGCTAGTTATGACACATGGCAACTGACGTTCCCCTTACATGGCAACTGCCAGCTTTTCCACCTGTTTTTCCATTTTCTTAAGATTTCTACCAAGGCAAACATAATTTTGTTTCATTTTTAAATACCTTTTTCATGCGCTTCATTTTTTTTGCAGGGTGAAGAAGACTACTACGCGTGGGTCCAAGCATATCAGTAAGGACCCGCTCGAACGCATGCATTCAAAGTTGTCAACAGGGGGCAACTCAGATGTACAGGAGGCACCAGTCGACAATACTGCTGCTGCACCGTTGACCGCTCCCACCAACTCTGATGCAAGTGGCAGACCATCTCCGCCGGCTGCAGATGTGCAGCCTACAACAACAGGCATCCGTACATCGGGGAGTGACGAGTCGGTATCTGCCAGGACAGCTGAAATACTGCCAACCCTTCTGGCAATGAAGGATGCTGCTGTGAGTCATGCCACCCCATCAGCAAGCGTTGAAGTGGACGCTCCCGAGACGAACCTAGGCAAGGAAGATTCCCGCTCATCTGACACTGATTCCAAGCGCGTGCGCGGTGGCACTCCTGTGTCCACGACAGAAGCGGTCGAGGCGGCAGTTCACAAGGACATGCCATCTACAGGTGAGAGTCCTGGCACAACAGCTCCAGCTCCTGGCGGTGCAGATACTGCTAAGGCGACTGTTTCGCGTGTTGGTCTACCACCTAGGCGTCGTAGCCCCCGCAAGCAACCAACAGACATACCGAACGCACCGACAGTAGCCAGGAGCAGGAGAGACGAGTCTGGTTTTGTTCCTGCGTCCACACTGTTCCCGCCACCTGCCAAAAGCAATGTGACGGAGAAACCTGAAGACCGGAGCACAACTGATGCAGGTGTCAAGCCGGGCACGAGCGACGCAGGTGAACACCCGGAGCAGACTGCGCCTTTTCCTGCAGTGGAAATCCCCAGCATAAATCTGCGCACTTCCAGGCTCCCAGTCAACGTCGGTGTCCCCTACAGCCCAAACAAGAAGATTGTCATGAAAGCTACGGTTGATACCACTGACAACACGCCCCGCCCTGCAAATAAGGACGATCATTCTGCAGCGGCCGATTCAGATATGTTTGTTGATCTTTCACCCTTGGATTCTGCCCCGCAAGTCGTTCGTGGTCCGGCCAGCAGGAATGAGAGGCACCCAATGGCCTTTACCCCACCGAGTTTCAACCTTGGCATCAGTCAAGATCAACCGGTTGTGCAAGATCCTATGCCAGTTGCCTTTGCATTCCCAGGAGGCATGCCTGCAATGATGGCGCAGCCAATGGTCGAGGGCAGGAAGGCTGTCAAGTTCGCAGAGCCGATTGTGGCAGGTACACTTGCCATGTCCATATGATTTTTCTTGCACACGTCTGTGTAGTTTCACTGTTGTCCCAATCATATTTTTTGTTTTGGGGGGTTCTCACTTGTGATGGCAACTGACATGCGATGACATGGCAACTGGATTTGATGCACCGTGTCACCTACTTTTTTTTCTGCCATGCTGCATTTTACATTTGGGCAACCATGTGGCAACTGAAGTTGATTCAATATGGCAACCGTAGTCTCCGTAACATGGCAAACACAGTGCATCACACATGGCAACTGGAATTGATTCAACACCATGTCACCTGCATTTTTTTGTTTCCATGCTGCATTTTTTCATAAAGCAATCACATGGCAAGTGCAGTTGACACAACATGGCAACTGTAGTTGCTGTGACATGGCAACTACATTCCAACTAGATGGCAACTACATTCCAACTACATGGCAACTGTAGTTGCTATGACATGGTCACTACAGCTGGACCACACATGGCAACTGCCCCACTTTTTCCTACCTACAACTCACATCATGCACCCCATCTTTTCTCACAATCCATCTGCTTTTGATTTCCTAGGTATCCTAACCCACTTTTTTTATCACTGCAGCCACACCCGAGGAGATTTCACCGTCTCTTGAAGAAACTTACCGCATGCTTGAGGAGGCAGCATTGCAGAGGAAGTCCTCACGAGGGCAAGGGCAATCAAGTTCCAACGTGCCTGCAGACACGGTATCTGAGGATACCATTAGGAGTGCCACTCCTGGTTCTGTGAGGCAGCAGAGGGTAGTGCACCCACCTCCCGCGGAAGACTACGAGCCCGAATTCAGGGCCACTAAAGAACAGACCCAGCTGTACGATATCGTCAAGCGGTTTGGAAATGCGAGGTCCAGCGGCAAGCACATGAAGGAGCTGAAAGCGTAAACGACCACACCCCATAACATCTCATTTTGCTTTGCTCCTTTTTTACCATTCACATCCTTCGTACTTTCTATGTTATATTGTTTTAGTTCTTTCATAATTTTTTTTACTTAGTAGGCATGATCCTTCCATGTTATATTGTTTTCATACAGCTCATGTTTGGACAGAACCAAAGTCATTCAATGCGGAGCGACGTACGTCGACCTTGGTGATCTTGCTGAGTCCGTGAGGCCAAACGGCAAAATGTCGACGAACGTAGTTGCATGCGGGATTGACTACATCAACAACCACACCGATGTGTGCGCCGACAAGACAATCATGCATTACAGTGTGACCTGCAAAATATGGGACGGTGACTTCCACCACAAAATCCTGAGGAAGAACTTTGCCCAACACGGTGATTTCAAGCTCACAATGAAGAAATATGTGAGTACTCCTTCAATGTCTGCACTTTTTTTTCACAAGGTGTGCTTTTTGTTGCCATCATCTGCAGTTGTGTTTTACGTGGCAGCTGTTTTCATGTGGCAACAGCTGCCGTGCACACTGACTTATTTGATTTTTGCATGCCGCGCAAACTATGTGGCAACTTGATAGTAAAATACATGGCATACTTTTGTTCACACATGGACGGCAACTTTATTTCAACTACCCCCACCCATAACCAGAGTTTTTCTACGTGATTCTAATTCCTTTGTCCCTCTGCTGTTCTTTACGCGAACGCTGATTCTCATTTTCCTCACTTTTTTAAATGCAGGTCATGTTCCCGATGTTCCAAGAGCTTTCACCACATGACCCACACGACAAGTGTGGTCACCACTACGTGATCTGTCTTGACCTGAAGAACCAACGTGTTGAGGTGCTTGATTCAATCCGTTCGGAAGATGATGCAGACCTCACCACGCATGCTGAATTCTTCATTAAGAACCTCAAAGAGACATGGCACCGTCACTATGAACACTCAAAGGTCCAGATCAGTCATTTCCCGACTGAGTATGTGGCGACTACAAAGCAAGGGAACACGTAATTCCTTCCTCCCTTTTCGTCTGCCATTTTACATCAATCCAATTCCTGTTTTGTTTGTCAGATCTGAAATTGAAGTCTGTCTTTTGTTACGTCTGAGCTCTTTGCGTGGTCACGTTACTCTTTTCCTCGTGCAGGACGGACTGTGGCTTTCACGCGCTGGAGTACCTTGCGAAGTGGGAAGGCAGAATTGTCCCCGCTATCACAGCTGCAACGGTCGTTGAGCTCCGGAAAATCCACACATGGAACTGGTTGACGAATGAAGATTTCAACAAGCGGTCGGGAGCACGCGAGTTTGTGCAGGAAGCTGTCAAGAAAGTCACCAAGAAGTACAAGTGATCACGTGGCGTTACAGACCGGACGCACACCTTACATTCTGTTGCCGAGGAATGTAAGGTATTATCTCGTTGTTTATCGTTGAAAACTATGTTTGTGTGCTATGTTGTGGCTACAACCCCGCGTAGGCTACTATGTAGTGGTGGTGTGCGAGTGACATTTGAATAGTTTCATGTAATATATGTGTGGACGTGAACCTACTTTTAGGCGTAATTATTACAATGGTTTCGTCGTTTCTAGCACCGGTTTGATGCTTTGAACGCGTCTACGATGTTTTAAAAACGATGGCAAATGTAGTTCATCAGACATGGGTAGTGGAAGTCATTGTCGTTTTACATTTTTGGCTGTTTTGCTTCTTCATTTTCATCGGTAACTGCACGGGGGTAGGTTGATCATGCAGCCACAACGTTTTTGCTGGGGTTTATGCACGTTACGCTGTTTTCCAACTTGTTTCCCATACACTTGCACACAACACACTACGTGCCCGTAAACCGCGTCGTTTTTGTCATGTGAATACATGCCATGCAGAGTCATCAGGAATACCATGGCATATGTCCAGTACATCTAACATGGCAGATACAGTACAAACAACATGGCAGCTCCAGCATAATTAACATGGCAACTACAGCACAACTAAGATGGCAGATCCAGTACAATTAACATGGCAGATCCACTACAACTAGCATGGCATATTCAGTACAAAACAGCATGGCATATTTAGCATAAATTAGCATGGCATGTTTAGTATCAAAAATCATGGCAGACTAACTACACATAACATGGCAAATTAAATGCATACATCATGGCAGATTAAGTACCCATAACATGGCAACTGCATTTAACCATTCAATGAATTTTCCCTTGCACTTCTGATGCCCCTGAAGAGTTATTCCCCCAATTGTTTTAAAAAAGAATTCTCAACATCTAGGGTACAAAACAAAATGTCCACAACGCCACAATTTTTGCTCATGGATTGGCCGCCCCTTTCTTCGTTTTCTTGTGTTTTGCTTGGATCTCCAATCCCGACTTGTACCTTATCTCTCTTGGACGACCCTTTGTGATGGAACGGGGTGGGTTCCTGACCTGGGTCTGTGTGCTTGCTGTTCCAGATCCTATCTCCGAGTTTTCAGACGACGGCCCCGTGGATGAAGGCACGCTTGATGTGCGGGGGAACCGGTGTAAGGCTTCCTCGGCTTTCCTCTTCTTGATCTCATCAAGCTCTCTTTTTAGTGCTTTCCTGTGTTTTTCTGCGACTCTCGCTGTGTCATCACTCTTGCACGCTTCATCAATTAGCTCAGCATAGTTCTTTGTCAGCACAACGTGCCTCACGGCTTCCATGGTTGACTCTGGTCTCTCGTCATGCACAGCCAGAACTGCGTGTGTTGTTTGCGGCGCCAACGCATCGTCAGTGTCCCAAGTCCATCGCCGCCTTATGAAATGTCGGGGCATCCGTGTCACATCGTTCACGTCCATTACTTTTAGTATGTGACAGCACACAATGTCGTCCCGTTCGAACTTGCAGCATTGGCAGTATAACTCGCCTTCGCCTATCGAGGTTGTGATGAAGTAGTTCCTTCCTTTGTCCGGGTCTTCAGGTTCTGAATCTGACATGCCCAAAATAGAACACACCTTGAACGTACGTTCGTCCACCTGGAAATCCGTGAACATGCTGGCACGCTTTATTTCTTCCTGGAATCTGCATTTTTTGTGTGTTTTCTGTTAAACTATTGTGGGGTTTTTTCTTGTAGCACCTTATGTTGTCATGGAAAATAGATATACATTTTGTTTGAACATGGCAAACGTAATTCATTGAACATGGCAAATATAGTATGTTGAACATGGCAAATGCAGTACGCTATACATGGCAAATGCAGTACAATAGACATGGCAACTGCATTTTCAACAAACATGGCAGATGCATCTTATTTAAACATGGCAACTGCATTTTGTTAAACATGGCAACTAGAGTTTATTAAACATGGCAATTGCATTTCAGCAAACATGGCAGTTGCATTTTAGTAAACATGGCAATTGCATTTCAATAGACATGGCAACAACATAACATTTTCCATTTGACACTAGCATTTGCACACCAACATGTCCAGTGGAAGTACATTGCATTAAACATGGCAACTGCATTTCATTGAACATTGAAACTGCATCCGGGTAAGCATGACAAACAGAATTTCTATTGAATATGACAACTGCATCTGAGTAAGCATGGCAAACAGTACTTTATTAAACATGGCAACCGCAAAATCATGGCAACTGCATCGCACTCTATAAGGCACATACTGACTTGGTGCTTTTTCTGCAAATAAGACTGTAACGCAACTGACTTACTTGTTAAAGATCTTGTTGGTGTATATCTTGCTCATTTGCCTCTCCATCGGTAAGTACGTTAGCAATTTTGGCTGCTTTAGCGCGGTGTTCGCTTCTTGCTGCAGCTCAGATCCCAGAATTTTTTGTTGCAAAGCTGTGTACTGCTTGGCAAACTATAGCAATGAGTTGCCAGGACTGACGTACCGCTTCAAAACAGCATTGAATCCCTCGCTGCGCTGCGTAGTCTGCAGAAAGGGGAAGAAGCACTGCATGAAGTAGGCCGGCACCCAGTACATTCGCTTCTCCCACAGGCTTACAAGAGTCTCGTTGTCTTGGACTTGATGTGTTTCAGTCATGGCCATCCAGCTCCTTTCAAACTCCTCCACCGTCAAGCTGTGGTCCACGCACAGTTCGAATGCCTTGTGCAGCTCTGGACGGTCAGCAAAGAACGGTCCTAGCGTCTCCTCAGCCTTCTTTATAATGTGCCACCTACAGTGCCTGTGCACTGCCAACGGAAAGACCTCCTCTATGCCTGCACGCATGCTGAAATCCTGGTCCGTTATTATGTTCATCGGAGCAAGTCCATCCATGCACTCCAAGAAGGTCTTGAACAGCCAAACGTACCCATCCGTGTCTTCGTTCCGGACGAGCCCGCAGCCGAACTGCAACGACTGATTGTGGTTATTTATCCCTATGAACGGAGCGCACGGCATCTTGTACATGTTGGTGAGGTACGTCGCGTCGAATGAAATGCAATCTCGGAAATGTTTGTAGGCTCTCCTTGCAGCACCATCCACCCAATACATGTTCCTGACACGGTCCTCATCGTCCAACCTTATCCTGTAGAAGAAATCTGCATCTTCTTTGGCTTTCTCATCGAAGTAGGCAATTGTGGCCTCTATGTCTGCCAACTTGCTCTCTCTACGGTACCTTGCCCGTAGGTTTGTGACGTCAGCTGGTATGTACGGCATGCTACTCAGAGTCCCCTTTTTGCTGTGGATGAGAGATAGTATCTGCACCATTCTCGATGGACCGACGTTACAATCATGTAGCAGCTTTACGAATTGCCTTTCGACGGGGGTGAACCCTCTGTGGGCGGTCAGAAATTTCACCAGGTCGAACATCTTTATCAGTTGGTGGTTGTGCTCGTCAAAATACTCATTGACCACCCACTGTGCTCCATCTACGTTTAGCTTACACCGGACAGGGCACTCAGTCTTCTGAATGATACCTCTCTTTCGTTCCGGAACGACAGGCGCATCGCCTTTCCCCTTCTTGTTCCTGCGTGCCTTGTGGCACCTCATCTCACCTCTGTTGTACTCGTTAGTTTTCTTAATTTTCCTACGGTACTCGGTGTTGACCGCAAACCCATGGAACTTTGCATATGTCTGGTAGTATTCCTTTGCTGCTTCGAATGACTCAAATCTTTGCCCAATGTACGGTGGCTGAGGCACCACGATCTCTGATTGCCCACCATCTTCATCCTCTTGCGCGTCGTCGTCAGTTTCATCGTTCACTTCAGTATGGGTGGCAGTCCCATCTACCTGAGAGTTGCCAGTGCTTGTGTTCAAAGGGGTGCTTGCCGGCATTGCTGGAATGATTGCCATTCCCGACTCTGACTCGAAATTGTTTGCGGCATGTTTGTCTGCTGTCTGGTGGAACGCGTCTTCCGTGCGCTCAGAGCTCCCCGCAGTAGATGTGCCGGCGCCGCTGTGCATTGTAGTTGTAGGTTCTGTAATAGGGAAAAACAAGTACGAGATTAAGAATTTTGTGTTGGATAACATGTGGATCGCAACGGATCACACCATCTTCGAGTGATTTTCCATGACATCTTTTACAGACAGCAAGCCGTCAGTCTGTGGGTGGTCATTTTTATGGCAGCTGTAGGTGTGCAGACATGGCACCTACTGTTCAACAAACATGGCAACCATTGTTTTGCCTACAAATAACTACAAATAGCAAATGTAGCGCTGTTTTTTGTGCTTCAGATATTTTCCCTCTACCTTGTTGTGCTGTATTTGACCATCGTGTGTGGTCTGTTACACCATAATGACGTGATCCACCAGGAATTTGCGAAGCTTGCCAGGAGACGTTTGCCGGGTCACCGCCAGCGTAATAACCTGCAATCATAGTAGTGGTTGGTCAAATCGCGGCAAACGCATTTTGTGCTAGCACGGCAACTGCAGTTGCCCTTATGTGGCAAATCGCAGTTTGTTATTAGATGGCAATTGCAGTTGTCATGAAATGGCAACTGCAGCTTTTCCTACATGGCAACTACAGGTGTGCAGAGATGGCAAATGTTGTTTTTAATACATGGCAACCGTAGAAGACCAGTCATGGCAATTTTTGTAGTTGTCAACTATGCTCCTTGTGCTGACCGAGCATCCGCATCTTCACTATGTTTATGGACTCACCTGTGTACGACGTCGATGGCAGGTACATGGGTGCTGCCCGATTCCACGTGCTGCACGAAGGCTCTGCATTTTACACCCGTGATAACTCGTGAGTCCTTTTGCCATCTTTTTTTCATGTTCATTTTTCATGTCCACAGCATTATGTGCTCTTTTTTCGTTTTTGCATTACCTTGATTAGCCATACTAGCTAGTTGGAGTTGGCTGCCCGTACATTTGTCAGCGTTAGCGCCTTGTGAGTGCACTTGCCACGGGGCCCCCCTAAGAGTGTTCTGGTCATAAGAACCTGCAAGACAAATGACAGTGCACGACATAAGTAGAATGTCATGTCCATCGTCGCGAAGATGGCAAATGTTTCTCTTCATTTTTTAGCACGCATCGTACCTACGCCTGCATACTGTTCTAGTAGCGGCAGCAACGGCCCTGCAGAGATGAGCTGACTGTACTCTGATGCATCGAAAGGTGGCGGTGTTTCTGGCCTTTGAGAACCCCAATCATCTGCACCATCTTCGTGATTCATTCTTTTCCGTGTCTCGCTTCTGTTCTGATGTGCTCTCAATCACTGGATGAACAAGAAGGCATCAACAATCCAAATTTTTTTATCATTGTGCTGCTTGCATGTAGAAGTTAACACGTCAGTGCTATCACATTTTCATGCGTTGGCAACCAACATATCATGGCTAGTAGGACATGCACATCCACTATCCTTTTCTAAAATCTGGTGCTAGCTATCCGTTTGATTTGATGGCATCAGGCTCTACAATAGGATGGCAAGCAATAAGTTGACATGGTGGCAGTTGACGACAATGACAGGTGGCAACTGACGTTATACACCAATGGCAATTAATTTTCACACCCCCCATTATTCCAAATTTATCAATTCTCTCTCCCTTTTTATGGATTCCTGCACATCCATTCATTCACCAACTAGGAGCATCAACCTACTGAGAACTCACGGTTATCTCTAGCGTACTACATGGCAGATCTAGTGTATTCTGCTTGGCAACTGCGAAGTCACACAACGTATGTAGTGTTTTAACCCTGTAGGATGGATCTAGTTGCCAACTTCGTCGGTAATTTTGCAATTTTCTGCTCAGGAGGATGAGAAACAGTAGGGAGATCGGGAGATTCACCTGCTTTTAGCTGGTCGTCTCTGGAGGGCGTTGTTGGAGTGGGGGTTGGGGGGGTGGGATGGGGTGGGGGGAGATAAGGGGTGTGGTTTGCGGTGGGAGCGCCCTACAGATCCTCCCTGGTTGCCATGGCAACCAGAGATGACCGGCGACGGAGGTCGGGGTTCGACAGGCGGGGGCGAGGGCGCAGGCGAGAGAGGGGACGGATCGGAGGCCGGGAACGGCTGGGTCGTGCGGGCAGCGGCTTGTCTGGCCCGGATGAGGCAGTGCGGGCGGGGTTGCCACGCACCGGACGTGCGGGCGCGCTTTTGTGCGCGCGGACGGGGTCGTGCGGGGCGGTTCCCGTCCATGCCACACGATGCGTGCGGGCGGGTCGCCCTCCACGCCACACGTGTGACAGTTATCGGCTTCCAAAAATAAAACATGGAGAAAACCCATAGAGAAAAAAGAAAAGAAAAACGAGCGGAACCTTCCCAAAACCAGAAAGACTGGCCTACATGGCAAACTCAATAGCGTCCGCAGGGGTCCACATTTGCCCGACCACCTACGCATTATGCACAAAATGTGAATTGCCATAATAATCCTTGGGATAAAAATAAAATTTATTATGTTTGAAATGTTTTGTATTTTTTATGAACTTCCATAATAGATCTGATCTTTTCACAAATTAAATAAATAGATATGCCAACAGAAAGGAAGGATAATGCGCGAGGTAGTAGCACCAAAAAAATTGGACACTGCTACCCAGCCAGCGTGATTCCAACGCCACAGCAGCGCGGCGCATCATTCCGTTGGACGTCGTCGTCATGTGCGTGCCTCGTACACCGCCTTGACCTTCCTCACATGGCCGCCGGCTTCCCTGTGGCAATGGCGCACCCCTCGCGAGAGCAGCATTACACTCGACGCGAGAGAATTGCAACACCGTCAGAACAGTATCACAGTGCTCCAGTTTTTCTCATTAAGACTCCAAGCTTGTGTGGCTGCTCCATCAAAACATTCCATGGAAATCAAGGACCAAATAAACGCTCAGCACTCCGCTGTTCAACATCCGTAACCAATTCATATCACTAATAGTCCACATTACGAGAGAGATGTTACATGCTGTTAAATGAAGCTTCAATCTCTGGGCTTTACCGGTTCGGTACCGTTTACCCAGGACGATCTTTCCCATGAAAAATAAAGCTCCAGCTCAGACTAACTAAACCATTTTCCCTGTAACTTTGGAAAAGGTTGAGCCCTAAAAGAACTTTGTCACCCAGGCTCAAAACTTGCTACCACACTTCCAGAGTAGCACTAAAAATGTTCAGAGCAACAGGTAACTCTGGGTGCTCTGGGAAAGGATGAACCCTAGAAAATGTTGGGATCAACAACATGGACTACTTCTCAAACAACATGCCGCGCCAATGACTATTTTTCAGCATGACAAGGTTGATAACACTGTCAACCAAAATACATTCGGACCCCAAGCAAAGGGACAGCAAGATGGCTAAATATTACCCGTCTTGCTGGTAGAACAAATAAAGAAGAGTAGCAACTATTACTAGAAGAAAGGCAGGTCGGAAAAGCGTAGAAAATAGAAGAACTTTGTTAGCAAAAAGATCAAAGGTACCTAGACACCTGAACACCATAACATTATTAGAAGTAGCTGAATCGGAGTAGATGGGTCACGGGTATCAGAAAGACATTCACCCAACTGGTAGTAATCTTCCAGACTTTGGGATTTGATGTACAACTATTTGAAGAGATCAGCATGCACTAAACTGCATATAACAAGGCATAACAATGTAATGCTACAAATCCAATTGTAGTGACACAAATTGAGTGAACCTGAGAACAGATTTCCAGTTATAAGGGCACCACCTGAACAACTTTGACAACTGAAAGTTATACAAGGTTCTACTCCATTCTAATATACAGTATTCAAGAAATTCTTTGGTTACATCCTATTAAGGATATCATTTATTCATCAGCACTCTCTTCGCTCACTATTTCAAGGCACCTAGCCTCGAGAATGAAAGATTGAAAGTTGTTCAGTTTGTTCAGTTTGTACTTGAGAGTAATCATGATTATGATATCCCAGTTTTGAACAATACAATGTCAAAAGAATCAATGTTCAAAGTTCAGTTTTTAAGATCATGCTAAGTCACCATGCCTTTCAAAAATCAGTCAGAGTACCATTTGGTGTTTGCGCATGATTGACTAAGAATGACGAATCCAGTCTCTTAACTGCAATAAGTAATGACTAATGATGGATGATGGTCACTGTACTCACCAAAGCCCAGCACCACCACACCAACTCCAGACTCCAGTCTCTTATAAAGGCAAAAGTATCCATTTCAGTCATCAGATGGAAAAAATAAGTGTATGATTGTTCAAGTTGTCTGCTAATAAACACGATGCTTGACAAGTTGACATTGGTAACACTCAAACTTCCATTGTACTGCTGCCACTGGAGTTGCTCATATAAATTAGGATAGCAACTCTATGACACAAACTTCACAGGAATATTGAATTACATCTGTCTAACTTCATATAGCAAATAATTGTGTGATAATGACTCGTTTTGCTTGCCAAAATGAGATGTTTACTGCAAACAGACCCTCTATAGAACACTCTCTTCTGTACGGCGCTTATGTTGTAGTAGGAACCAACGATTGGTGGCAGTGAAGGTGAAATCCTCTCGAACTCAACCCGGGTATATTCCACTCATAAGCAAAACGAACAAAACAGGGAATTGCCAGATAAAAACTTCACGACTTCAGAAACAAGAGGCATAAAATTTACAGAGCACTGTATTAGGAGACGACCACCAATTTTTGGAAATTATAACATGTGATCGATCCAAAGTGTCAATGAGCTATACACTGAAACCCAATTATTCCCAGACAGCAGTCAATAATATACACAATACAGTCAATAAATAAGAAACAAAAACACGAATTCACAATCACATAAGCTGATACAACAGAGTCATATCGAGAGAGGGCGACGGAGTTCACCGCGATCTTACTCTGACAGCTCGCTGGCCTCGCTCTTCTTGGGCTGCGGCTGCGGCGGGGGCTGGGGGCGGCTGTCGTAGTCAACGACCTCAGCGTCGGTGACGGAGCGGGAGTGCTGGACGATGGACCGGCCGATGGAGTTGATCCACTCCTCCTTCTCCTTCTCGGCGTCGGCGATGAAGTACATGGTCTCGGCCGGGGTGGAGAGCTCGAAGGCGAACTGGCGGTTGAGCACGTCCTCGGCGCCCTTGACGGTGAGGCAGGAGGAGACGGGGATGATCCCGCGGGGCACGGAGCCGCGCGTGACGGCGGCGTCCTTGAACCAGAAGAGCCGGCCCTGCTTGAGCACGAACCAGCGCCGCCGCCACGTCTTGATGTACTCGCCCTGCTTGGTCAGCCACCCGGCGCGCTCCGCGCCGTGCCAGAACTCCACGCCGCCCGCCGCCGGGTCGTCGCCGCCGCCCGACGAGGGGGAGGAGGAGGAGCCCATCACCGCGCGCCACAGGCTGGCCGCCATCGCGCAGGGGGGGATCGGGGATCCGGGATCGGGCGGGCGCGTGCGAGCGCCGGGGGGGACTGCGACTGGGGAGGGAGGAGAGGGACAAAGTGGGTGGGGAGTATTGCGCCGCTGGATTTGGCCGGGCGGTGATTTTGATGCGATCGCAAAGGCGTCGCTTGAACGGTTTAATTTGGCTTTTATATCCAGCTGAGTTGATTCGCTTAAATCCAGTATTTATTCACAGAAAATCATAACGTTTCTGTAATGGGAATATCATGACGTTTTTTTTAAACAAATATCACAACGGCTTTTTTTAGCAACGAATATCATAACGGTTAAGAAATCTGTAAACTATATGGATACACGGGAAGCCCATTTCATCTGGTTTTAATAAGGACTGTTGGGCTTTATCCCATCGTTCATCTACCAAGGTTGAAAAACAACACTGGAGGCATTTATGCAAACATTATCAAAGAAATTGCATAAACATCTAGAAACTTTCAGCACTTTTCCTTCATCTTCGAAGGACGAGAGTCTAATATCGAGGCACATAGCCTTGCTAAACATACTTTTGGTCTGGATTTCGAGTGCCATGTGTGGCTCTTAAACCCGCCAGACTTACGTTGTATCCCCTGAACTTGTTCAATTAATAAAGCAAAGTATGTTTAGACTAAAAAAACTAATTACGAGGTAAGATTTTCCTAAAAAAAACTAATTGCAGGGTAAGGCCAATCACGAGTCGATCTTTCAAAATCCACATATGACCGACAGTTTTATCACCAGGTTTATAGATAATTTTAATATCATAGATGAAAAACACCAGAACAATTCTCAACAAGGACTAACACCACATGTAGCAGTCCGGAGAGTGCCCAAGATGCCACCGATGGGGTATTGTAAGATCCACATTGATGCCAGAGCTCTAAACGGAAGAGGAGGATCAACAGCGGCAATATGTAGGGATAGAGATGGCAATTAACTTGGGAGTTCGGCTCATATCATTGAGGGAGTGTTTGACCCTGCCACACTGGAAGCGGTTGCATGTCGAGAAGCCCTACATCTTCAGAATTTGGTCATATCATCAGACTGCAAACAACTAATCTCTGATATATCCAAGGGTGCTCGAGGTAGATACGGCGCTATCATTACCGAGATCAATCTCAAAGCTTTAAACTTTCATTGTAATTTCCTGTTTAAAGGTCGTGCTGCCAATTATGAAGCACGTAGCTTAGCTAAGTTCTCGCTTTCTTGAGGTCCGGGGCGTCACGTTTGGTTTGGCCAACTTCGTGACCATCATTATATCCCACCACATGTGGATTTTGATGAATAAAGCTTGTTCTTACCCCTAAAAAAACTAACTGCAGGTTACCCTTTGCAAATGTCACTCTCACCTTTCAGGTTGCAAGTGCATCACTTGTCACAATCTGAGAGTTTTTTTCTTTTTCATAAATTCATTTATTTTAAAATACTTTATCTCTTAAACCGTGCTTCCAAATCTTGAACCCTTTTCATCTTTGGATTTATCACGTCTAAATCTTCAAAAACTAGATCTAAAGTTGATAGGTTTTGGAAAACTTATTTTTATGAAAAAAACATGACAAAAAAACCCGAGCTGGAAGCACGTCTTTTTCTCACTTGTTTTTTTTCCTTTTCAGAAGAGGCACAAATGTGCCTCTCGCAAAAGTAAATATGTGCCTTCATGAGAAACAAATTTGTGTCTCACAAGAAAGCAAAAAAATATAGTATTTTTCCTTTTCTAAGAGTCACAATTGTGCTTCCCACGGAAGCAAATCTACGCCTTCACGAGAAGTAAACCTATGCTTCTCGCGGAATAAAAAAATGCCATTTTTTATTTCCAAGAGGCATAGTCGTGCCTCTCGCGGAAGCACACGTATGTCTCCACGAGAAGTAAATCTGTGACTCTTGCGAAGGCAAAAAAGAAATGATTTTTTTCTAGAGGCACAATTGTTCCTTTCGTGAAAGCAAATCTGTGTCTCCACAAGAAGTAAATGTGTGTCTATCACGAAAAAAAACATGTTCCTTTTCTTTTTCTATCCTTCATGGATGAAAAAAATGCATTTTCTCGCATAATTTTTCCCTGATTTTTTTTGTGAAAAACCTTGGGAAAACCGGGCAAAAAGCCAAAAATAAATCATCTAAAACTAGAAAACATGTGCAGGAAAATTAAAAAATGAATCCCAAGGAAGCACGGCAGTGGCAGTGGCTGTGGCACGCTCTCAGCCTACCAAAAGTGACCCTTGATAGGTTCCTGTAAGAGGTACCCCTCATTCAGTTGCTCTTTATGTTAATGCTACGATCTAAAAAAACCTTTCTAAACTATTTAGTTGCTCTCAGCCTATCAGAAGTTGTTCACGAGGCTAGAGAACACAACTTTTAAGATCATGATTTTGCAAAGGCTCTGGCCTCTCTTGTCGTCGGACGTCATATTTGGTTATCCATCATTCCTATTATTCTTTCTTTTTGTACTAAACAATATTGATTCTTGAATACAACAATGTGGAAACCTATAAACAAACTATGTTATCGCTATGTGTTAAAAAAAGTGGATGTGCTAATTCTTATCTAGGTGAGAATTAACGAAGTCAATGTATTACGGCAAGTCAGGAGTCACATAGCCATCGAGTCATTTTCCTAATAGTAACACAATCATGAAGTTAGCTATACAACTACTTTTTCTAGATTTCACTACAATCGAACGTTCGAGATGGCAAAATATGTTCTCGCGGGAATGTTCATTTTCTTTTGCAAGCATGGTAAATCCTTCTCATGTTTAGGTCTCCTTTGATTCGTAAGATAGAAAAGTCATAGGAAATGAGATGACATTTATATCAAATTCCATGAATATGAATAGGAAAAGAGATGTCCTTTGCTCACATCATATGATTTTTTCCATGGAAAATGCTTGGCGAGCATTCGCCGGCTCATCTGTACGACGCGTGTCCTAACCGAGTGGTCCTTTTTTTTTCTTTCCGTCAACGTGGCCACTACTCGCTGCTCACTGTCCACTACGATGAGTTTCTGCAGCAAGGTCTCTGTTGCAAAAACTGCAACAAGACCTCTATTGCAGAAAAATTAAATTTGCAATGAGATATCTGTTGCAAAAAAAACTAAATTGCAACAAGGCCTCTATTGCAAAAAAAGCTATAACAAGGCCTCTGTTGTGAAAAAATATCTTCCAAAAATTTCTGCAACATGATCCGCATTGCAAAAATTTCCCACAACACGACATGTGTTGCAATGATAAAAGATGACGCTTGGTCGCTCAATTCATCAAATCCGACGGCTGACACGTAGCAGCACCATTTTTCCATTAAGTCTAGACTAATATTTGTTTTCCTACGAAATATCAAGGATATGAAGAATCCTTCATAGGAATATAATTTTATTCCTACAATCCAAAGGACTGTAAAGAAAATTTCCCTATAGAATTCCTACAAAATTTCTCCAAATCGAAGGAGGCCTTCGTTTTTTTACAGAATTTGCTCTGCTCGCTAAAGGAAAGAAGGAATTGCCCTGCTTGCTAAAGAAAATTGTCATCCCTACTACAACATAAGTTTCCATGCTTTAAAAAATAATCTAATGTTAGGTTTTTAGCATTTTTGTTTTTCTTACATCACCAACACAAGCACGTTGGTAATAAGAGAAATCGGACAACCAAAATCACTACATGGTTGCAAGGATGGACTTATGAAAATCTTCTCTTTATGTTTCTCCGTTCAAGTTTTTTTTAGAAACTAGACACTTGTCCGAATTTAACGAACTGGAGCCTTTACGGTTTACAAGGTTTAAGAAAATAAAATGAAGGTCCATGGTACAAACCCACAAGGGGCTGAGGGCTCAACCGCCCAAACACACGCGATACAAACCCAAGCGGCCCCTTGTTGCCCCTTGTCTCATTAGCCAAAAACACACCAAACACACACTATAGACGGAGGGCGGTGGTACTCACTTGCCATGCCCGTCGTTCCATTTTGAGATTCTAAAAAGGAAATATCACCACTAAAACATCCACTCAAAAGAGACGAATATAACCCTTACAAGAGCGGACCAAGTTAGTGAAAATGACCTCTAAAGACACCGATGATTTATCTCAAATGGATAAATGTGTTGTTCGTTGCTTTTCCAGAGCCATCAAATTGCGGTAATGGCGTCCGGCCACTACAAGTGGGTAAAACTCTCATATTCAATAGTATTTGCTTTACATCATTATGTTTCATTGTTGTCTAAAATGAACAAAAACAGACTCTGTGAGGGTTACCCTCTCTGTTTTTGGCATATATTTTTTTCAACCAAACATCTTTGGCTTTTTAGGGCTTAATTTTTGCTTTCTCGCTAGGCAGAGGTTCGGCCATGGCTGCTTGCAGCTCCAGCCGTGGATGGGCGCAGCAGCATGATCGCTGACACGTAGCCTCAGCCGGCAGGCGTTGCATCTCGCCGCCTTATGGTTACAGCAAACACGTGACTCCGCCCGTCATCGCCAATGCACCGCTTCATTGGTTATATATAGCAAAACAATCTACCTTCTTGCTATAAGTAATGTAAACTAAGGGGATCCAAATTTGGAAAATGCTTGACTCCTACTTCCTTCGTCCCATAATATAAGGCCGTTTTTGACACTGCATTCTCACGTGAACTTTTGGAAATCAGCCATCTACATTTTCAGAAGTACAAAGATAAATCCACGGAAATGAACCCAAGCTCTACCAAAAGGATACCATTTTTTTTTCCAAACTTATAGCCTGCAGTGACAAACACGGAGGGCTGTTCTACTATGCTAGCTGCAGTAACACTCTAGAAGGTTTGTAGTGCTATATCGCAAGGCGATCAGTAACTAGCAACAAATTAAAGCCGGAACTCTAGTGCACGGATCGACCGGAGCTTCTTCTGTCCGGCTGTGACATTGCCACGGTCTGCTCGACGGCGTGCCCTAGTGGCCCGCCGGCGCTGACAGGGGCGACCCCGCTGCCGGGAGGTGCGCCCTCGGGGGACACTGGTAGCACTTGGCGAAGAGGCCGAAGGTGTCGATCTGCTTGACGAAGTTGGACACGCTGGCCCAGCCGCCGAGCCCGAACCCGACCACCAGCACCCACGCCACCACGAACGCGTTCACCGCGAACATCCCGCTCCAGCTCGGCAGGAACGCCGGCGGCTTCTCCGCCGCATTCTGTTAAGAAACACCACGTCAAACAAGAGCATGTAATACCGACCGACACGGCGCGCGCTAACGGACGTGGACAAAGACAAGCAAGCTTACCGATCTGGCGTGGGCGGAGCGGTAGGTGAGCATGTGGGCGACGGCGGGGATGACGTAGACGGTGAAGCTGACGAGGAGCGCGCCGACGGCGGAGTTAATGGGCCCGAAGAAGGGGAAGATGATGGCGAGGAACCAGATGGGGAGGACGAGGGGGAGCCGCGCGAGCGCGCGCCGGAGGACGCTGCCGGTGTGGTGCATGCCGATGGCCTTCTCCCAGACGAAGTAGAGCGGGGTGCACGCGAAGCCGAAGGTGATGAACTGGTGGATGAGCATGAGGATCACCGCCGCGTCGCGCCACCCGGACTTGGGGAGCAGCGAGAAGGCGTTGGAGTGCGTGAGCAGCGCGTCGCCGAACGCCCAGTACATGGTCGACGCCGACGGCAGCGTCAGCGTGAACACGTACAGCGTCGCCACCAGGTAGATGTACTTGAACTTGCGCGGCTTCCACATCGCGTGCATGATCTCCCTGCATGCATGCGCACAGCCAAGTCAGTTTCTATCTATGTACAAAAATATTGGGCTGTTCCAACTTCCAAGTACTATAAGCAACTTCTCTAAAAAAAAAGTAGTATAAGCAACTAGAGTGCATGAACAATTTCGTGGAAGCAACATATTGCCTGATCGATCAGTTAATTATTACCAAAAAATGATCATCTTATCATAACGGCAGGCAGTTACATAGAGAATAGAATCTTTTCAAGAGAAAAAAACAGATGCATAATGCGAATATAAACCCTTTGGAATTAGCGTACTACGTACACCTATATGCTTTAGGGTTGATGGAATGAAAAGCAGTGCTTCTCCTAGTCAGGAGGACATTTAGGAGGATGGGGACGTGAGGACTCTCGCCCAACTTTCAACTCTCACCCACTTTTCAAGGCTATTAAATCAAGGCCAAATGAATCCTTGAATAGCTTCTATAGCAAGGAATGGCAAATGAGAAGGGCCATTGTCATTTGTCAGGCACTCAAACTGAAGGATTTTGGATGGAATACCCAAAGTAGGCCATTATCTCCAGTTCTCCACTAACCAAAGGTTGCTAGTTGCTACTAATAGACTGGGAATTATAGAGAAGCGATGGCCCGCACGAGCACGGATTTCGTTTACTTGATCTTGATGTGAACTCCGCACTAGCAAAATGGAAGCCGGTCAACATCATCTAATCGCTAGACTGGAAAGAGCATTTCTATCACCGAAAAAGAAAACGCAGCCGAATTTCTTAAGACAAAGGCCTCTCCAGTTAACAACCGGGGGTTTGAACACCGCACATACCGGAGCCGATTATTCCTCGATCGCGTTGGCTATAATCATTAGTCACGGCACGAGGATCATCATGGGTCGAGCAATCATATATTAAGTGTGGGGATCAGCTAGGGAATGAAGGATGGGGGAATAAAGGCTTGCTCATGAGGAGTATTGAAATTCATAGTTAGTGCCTAGCAGAGGGCACTGAGTAGGACTGTAAATGAAGTGTTTGATCACCTAGCTAGGAGCTGGCTTTAGTGCCTACCGACGGTAAGAAGCTACGACAGCTGGTTTTCCACGAACCATGAACCATTTTAAACTCATCAAGATTTGTACCAATTGTGAAGCAAGTTGGCCTTGGAGGTGGGGGACCAATGAAGGATGCAATGGAGACAATCAGCACTAGAGATTTTCAGTTTTCAACTCTATCCACGACCTCCCTAGCGCAGCACTATGCAAAAGCTGCACCAGGTGAAAGTGCAGACGATAGATATTGGTGTCTGTGGTGCACTAATTCAGTAACCGTAGCCCGCTAGATTGTTTGTACTTCCTCCGTAAAGAAATATAAGAGTGTTTAGATCACTACTTCTTTACAGAGGAGTGGTACTTAGTACTTACACGGTGACGGCGTGGCCGCCGAAGGTGTAGAGGATGTTGGTGGCGCCGGTGAAGTAGAGCATGAGGCTGTTGGGGCCCGAGTGCTTGGCGCCGGGGACCTGCGACCGACAGAAAGACATCGATCGTCGGTGTCGTCGTTGGTTAGCGTAGTGTCAACCCGTGTGCCGATCACCAACAAGGGATGCTGGCTTGTAGTGATGTCGGGACAAATGAGTGAGCGTGCGTGCGTACCTGGCCGTGCACGGCGGCGGCGATGGTGAGGTACCAGGCGGTGTAGGTGGTCATGCCGAGGCCGAGGAAGGACCAGATCCGGTAGTTGTGGAAGGAGGGGATGAAGACGGTGGTGGCGCAGCACGCCCCGAAGATGTACGTCCACGTCCGCTTGTCCAGCCGGTCGTTGATGTAGTAGATATTACTGCCATAGCCCCCATAGGTCGTTTCTTCCACGAGTCAGTTCATCTCCAAGACTCCAACAGATAAACACTTGATATATATATATATATGTGTGTGTGTGTGTGTGTGTGTGTGTGTGTGTGTGTGTGTGTGTGACAAAATGTAAAGGAAAGGGATGAAGAACCTTGCGCAGGCGATGAGCTGGATGACGGAGCCGAAGAGCAGGAAGGTGCAGTTGAAGGCCAGCCCGGCCGCCTTCCAGTACGGGCCCAGCAGCCCGCCCAGAACCTCGAACCACTGTAGTACTCAGAAAGGGAGAAAACCAATCAATTCAATTGAGAATTTACTAGCACTGTGTAGTACAGGAGTACATTCGAGTTTGATGTGAAGATGGATACGGATGGGTGCATGCATGCGTGCATAATGCATTCATGCTTACTCCCAGTGCGGTTTTGCTTCAGCGACAAGGAACTGGTCAAGTCCACACAGCAGCGCATGCAAAGCGCCTTTCCGTCCCCAACTCCGGAGCATCACGATCGCGAGGGGACGGATGGAGGGATCCAGTTCCGGTGCAGATCGACTAGAGACTACTGGAAACGTATGCAGGAAAGCCGGAGAAGAAAATGGAAACTGAAAAACTGACTGGGGCGGAGTGGAGTGGAGTGATGGATGGACGGGCCGACGGACCTGGATGACGTGGTTCTTGAAGCTGACGCCCTCCCTCTCCTTGCGGGCGCGGTACTCGACGTAGAGCACGCTGATGAGGTAGGCGGTCCAGCTGCCCATGAGGCCGTAGAACACCTGCAGCACCAGCCCGGAGGCCATCCCCAGCTGCGAGAAGGAGTAGGGCAGCGTCAGCAGCACCTGCGCCACCTGCACCCACGCGGATCCGATCCGGCGACGATGAGGTCTCGTTTCGTTGCGAAGCGAAGCGACGGGGAAGAAGATGGATGCGACGGACGGACGTACCTGGTTGGAGGCGCAGCTGAACCAGGCGTCCCACACGGACCCGCCGTGCCAGAGCATGTCCTTCACGGTGAACCCGCCGTCGCCGTGCCCGCGCTCCGACTCCTCGCCGCCGTCCATCACGCGCGCCCCCTCCTTGCCGCCGCCGTGGCCGCCGTCCGCCATGGCCACGATGGACTCTTCCGCCTGATCCCCCGGCACCATCCTCCCGCTTGTCTCTCTCTCTCTCTCTCTCTCTCTACGCCCACGACAGGAAGGAAACCAAGAACCCGATGTAACAATGGCTGCAGGGAACAGAGGAACACACGCATCAGTGGCTATATATGCACGCCAGTAAATTAACAGCCAGCACCAACCTGTCGCCGGAGAGGGGGAGTAAAGCTGCAAGGCGCCGGCGGAATTTACTGCGCTGCTATCTGGCAGGCCGCCCGCAGCCGAGACTGCAAAGTTGGCGGCAGAGTGGGTGCGGTTACTTGGCCGCGGCTTTCTCGGGATCCCGCAGCTCCGCCTCTCGACCGGCCGGGTCTTCCTTCCCCCTCGCGGCGTCCTCTTCTCCCGGCCTCCGCGGCTCCGCCTCACTTCTCTCGCTAGGTGTCGAGTGAGGAGGGTGGGGGGGTAACCACACGCCACCCACATTTATAACGACCGCTCTAGCATACGACTAATTTCTAGCAATACAATATTCATGTTAAAAAGATTCTAAAGCAGAATATAAACAACGACTATCATGAGTATACTAACATTAGACAGTACAAGTATATTTACATCGAATAGGGTACAGGTAATGTGTGGAATTTTATAGAACTTGACTATGGTAATAATGCTTTTGGCAGGCTTTCGCATCAAATGTATTCCATCTTGGACGATTTATTCGATTAGCGTGGTACTAAAAGAAATCTACAAAATATAAACAACAACGATCACACGGTGGAAAACTAAAATTGTAGAGGAATCAATAGGTAATAGTAAATAAATACAATAAATAGGATATACACCATATTATGGAACCGAATTAATGGTTTTGCCTTGATTCATGTTTTTTATATGTTGGCACATTTTATTATTCTGCTATGGTGTGTCAATTCCTATCTTTCATACGCTTATATCCATCTATATCTCTGCCATTTTATACATTGGTAACTTCTTGGTAAAATCTTTATATAATATGTTGAAGGTTATACGGGTAGATTGTCCTTATAATAAGCTTTGGTTTATTAAAGTTCCGTTGACATTTAAGGTCTTTCTTTGGATTATGTTTGGGCATAGTATACTCACAAAAGATAGCTTGTTTGCTAGAGGATGGTTTGGTAGTGATAAGTGCAGATTTTGTAATGAGAAAGAAACATTAGATCATGTATTTTTCCATTGCTCTTTGCCTAGTTATGCTTGAGGTATGTGGTCAAGTGTGCTCTCGGGATAGATATGAATGTAGGATATGTACATGACTTTTGTGGTTGGATTTTTGGTGTTCCTAGAAAAGCTAGTGGGGAATATAGCAGTAGGAGTTGTTGCGATGTTGTGAGCTTTGTGGAAATCTAGAAATAAACCATGTTTCGAGAATATTTATCCCTATGATCCTTCAAGCAATTACGGAATCTGACTATTGGTTAGAATTCTGAAAATTATTATAGTAACGAAAATAATGAGGGGTGCAAGTCAGAGGGGCAAGGCTTCTGCTGCAAGTGGCAGCTGAGATCTCCAACAAGCACAGAGGTTGGGCTCCAATGGTCCTTCCCATTGCTGGTTAAGTATGATTGGACTTGTTCTGCAGGATGAAAACTTAGAATCTAATCTTTGGTGTTTTGATTGAGCGTTGCTCCCTTTCTGAAGGTGTTGTTGTGGAAGACCTTCTTTGTCCTTGTGATGTCTAGAGATGGTTGGTGTACATATGGTCGCTTCTGTAGTTTGTTGATCACTATTTTGATCACTTTGGGTTTTTTTTTGCTTAGGCATACTTTTGGTCTTCTCTGACTTTGCTATTTGACAGTGTGTTTATTTGTGTGTGCGTTTTGGTGTTGGTTGTATGTATCCTAGCTATGTAGAGGTTGGATGTGTGCTCATGGTATTTTTATCCATTTGATGCTTTATTTAGAATCAATAAATACACCCTTTGTCAGAAGAAAACTTCGAACGATTTGCTTTATAACATGGCACTAAAAGAAATCTAGAGAAAAATATAAACAAAAATGATCACACGGAAAAATTATAGAGAAATCAATAGATAATAGTAGTAAATACCACAATGAATAGAATATACACCATATAATGGAACCAAATTAATGGTTGTCGTGTTTCATGATTTTCATATATTGCCACATTAAGTTACCCTCTTTGATGTGTCAATCTCTATCTCTTTCAAGCGCTTATCGATTGATATGCCATTGGTCTTTTTTATTAATATTTGTTCGAATTTAAGGTGTATGATTTTTTTAATGATTTTGACAAATCGTATGTACACAATTTCATCCCAATGCAAAACAAGATTGGTATTGATCGTACTTGTTGTCGGGATAACTAATAATACCATGGTATCATACTTAGCCTGGCAAAGCACACTTTACGTTGATTATCGATGCTAGATCTAGTAAACATAAGTCAAAGCTCTTAATCATGGTAAACAAAGGTAAAATAACAAATCAAAGAGGTGGAGGAAGGCAAAGAGGCTGCAGTGGAGAATCAAGCCCAAGAAAGGAAGCATACCAAGGTGGATGAATGAGAAGTGTGTGTAGGGATTGTGTTGGCATGGCGGCTGTTGTTGTTACAATTTTAGCCAAGTTCTCACAAATTAACGGGACACTTTTTGCTCTCTTCTTAATTAATTAATGAAAATGGCAATCTTTTTTACTTTTAAAAAACAAATACACTGCCCCTAATTAACATGATCATTTTTCTTGAATATGGCTGAGGTTCTGCCTAAATTCCACTCAGGCTCCGCGCAGCTTTTGGCCGGAATCGGTTCCTATGGACGTAGCAGCGGTAGATAGGAAGTAGGAACACTTTCTGTGGCCTCCTGAGGGAAAGCGACCTGCATCATCATCATGTAATGGCTATGTGTTCTCCATGCCCGTAGCTTGCACGATGGCAGGCATAGGCATCTATCCTATCCCTGGACCGCGAATAATATCCCATATAAAAAGCTAGTAAAAGGTAATGGGCCGGTTAAAGGCTGATCTAAACCTCAAATTGTGTCTAAGAAAACACAGTAATCACTTGTAGTATGAACCAACGTTGTACACAAAAGTAAGATTAAGTGCATATATATGTGTAGCCCACAGAATCGCTCACGAGATTATTCAGTGGAAACTGTCTGCAAGGAAACTCAAAGTGTTTGCAGGAGGGGCATGGCGCCCACGGTTAATCAAGTTTGGTCCCGTCGCTGCACATCGGCAGGGCCTCCGGAAGAGATTGGATTAACCAGGACTTGGGTGCTCGATCGGCAGTGCCGTCAGGTCAAATCGAAGGATCTGTAATGATTAGGCGCCAGATTTGGCTGCCAAACCTGAAGAAAGTGACGAGCGGCCTTCGCTCTTTCGGGAGGCGAGTCTCATCAAAACCACTTGCTTAAGACGATCGATTTGTAGTAGTTTGTGTTGCTGCCAGGGGATGCTTTAATCTGTGGTGGATGGGCCATTTGGGTTTGCACATTGATCTTCACTGTGCTAGTACTCCCACCGGTCCTTTTTACTCTGCACATTGGATTTGCCGAAAGCCAAACTTTGCTAAGTTTGACCAAATTTATATCAGAAATTATTAGCATTTATAATATCTAATAAATATAATATGAAAATATATTCCAAGATGAATCTAAAGATATTGGTGTTGTTATATGAATGTCTATATTTTTTTATTATAAGTTTTAGAGTGGTTGGGCTTTTTTAGAACCATTCGTTGATGTCGATCTAACGGCAGACAAATACGAAGTACTGGGTAGTACTCCGATGAAAGTACGCGAAAGTACTAAAACGAGTGGGGCCGGTACTCGTGACAAGGTGGGGACGCGTTTTAATCTAGGGGCAGTTTAGTCCTAGAAAAATTTGCACGCGCCGCCCCTCTCGTCGAATGCATAACCGCCGCCATGGTGCTACACATTCCACAATTACTCATCGGCGGCCATCTCCTTCCTCTCCTCCAAGTCCACCGCAGTCATCTCCTCCTTCTTGCCGCTGCAACTTCGCTCCACTCAGGCAACCCCCCCCCCACCCACCCCACCCCCTCTTCCACGACAGATCGAGCTGATGGCCGGCGGCGAGAACACCGACTTCGTGCAGATCGCCGGCGGCGACCAGGTCAAGTTGGCCAGGTTGAGGGAGATCCGTTCTTGGTTTGACAACACAAGGCAGATGAGCTGGACGGCAATGGCCACTCTCCAGAATTTGACGAAGAAGGAGAGGGCAAAACTTTGGCCCCCGCCCGCACAACCGATTCACAAGATCGAGATCCTCCTTTGGGAGATGGAGCAAGCCAATTCGTCCAGCGAGTGGACTTTTTACTCTGTACATTGAATTTGCCGAAAGTCAAACTTTGCTAAATTTGACCAAATTTATATCAGAAATTATTAGCATCTATAATATCAAATAAATATAATATGAAAATATATTCCAAGATGAATTTAAAGATATTGGTGTTGTTTTATGTGAATGTCTATATTTTTCTTTTTTATATAATCTTAGTTAAAGTTGGATGAAATTGACTTCGGACAAACCTAATATATAGATTAAAAAGGACCGGAGAGAGTACTAGCTATATCTGCATCCGACTAGCTAGGCTGCTAGGTCAGGTAGCTTCTCCACTAGACCTGAATAGCACTGCACACACGCATAATTTGTCTCGAGCATCCCGGTGTCATCGTCAGTTAAAATGGCTGCTGATAAGCGTGTGACGGCATGATTATGCCACATTTTGCAGTTTATCGCAAATCGTTGGTTTGTAGGCTCCTGGATGATACTCTCTCTGTTCCAAAATATAATGCTTTCTCTATTTTCGTGCTTCAACTTTGATTATAAATTTAACCAACAAAATCGACTATGACTGGGACAAAAGTTATATCAGAGAATTCGTTTCAAAAGAAGTTTTCAATTATATAATTTTTTCTTCCGTCATAGTTGGTCTCGTTGAAATGGAGGGTAGACTGAAAAGATTGTGATGGTTGTGCCACTACAGATTCTAAGCATAGCTCACTGAAGATGCATAAAACTTGGCTATACAAGACCATGTTTAGTTTATTCAGTTTTCAAATTTGTTTTATGCTATAAGAAGTCCCGCGATTAAGCTCTTTCTATTGCCGCTCGCTCACTTATCACATTATTCAGGGAGGTCAGATCTTCTGTTGCAGATTCTATCTAAAATCTAAAAAGTGCATACGCACCGTTTGGGCGAACTGAGCGGCCGGCTCCTGGCCACTCGATTCCGTTCGGACATAGACCAGGTGCCATCTGTGTTGAATCATTTGAACTGGTTTTGGACTGTTGCTCTTTAAAATAGTGAGCCAATGAATATAATTAGAAGAAAAAGTAGTACGTGATGTCCATTCTCTCTCTACGCATGTGACTAATTTAACTACCTTTCACAAAAATTAAAAAAGTCATATCTTTCAAACCTTGCATCGGAATTCAGATCCGTTTTCACCTTTGGACTCCTCACATCGACATCTTTAAAACTAGATACTGCATGGGTATGTTTCGATAAATTTTTTTTGATGCCAACTTTAGAGCTATATGGTGTAACTTTAGTACTGTGTTGTGCAACTTTAGTAGTACATGGTGCAACTTTTTTCAAAACAAAATTTTAGAGCTGCATAATCCAACTTCCTATGAGGTTGCAACGTAGCAACCATGACAACCTGATTTGCAACTACTTTACTGCCGTGGCCAACTACCTACTCGTAGATGTGCAACCATCCTCCCTACTTGTAATATAGTCTAGTTGCTCACATATTGATGTTTAGTTGGTAGGAAGACTAATTGCACACATATATACTTAGTTGGCTTTTAATGTAGTCTAGTTGTATACACATTGATGTTTAGTTCACTTGTAATGTAGTCTAGTTGCACACACATTGATGTTTAGTTGGTTTGTAATGTAGTCTAGTTGCACACACATTGATGTTTAGTTGGTTTGTAATGTAGTCTAGTTGCACACACATTGATGTTTAGTTGGTTTGTAATGGAGTCTAGTTGCACACACATTGATGTTTAGTTGGTTTGTAATGTAGTCTAGTTGCACACACATTGATGTTTAGTTGACATGAAGACTAGTTGCACACACATATGCTCAGTTGGCTTGTAATGTAGTCTAGTTGCATACGCATTGATGTTTAGTTGGCAGGAAGATTAGTTCGTCGAAACATCCCCATGTGGGATCTACTTTTGAAGAGCACGTCACGAGGATTTCAACGGTGAAAACTGATCTGAATTTTGACACGCGGAATGAAAGTTATGCCTTTTTAAAATTTCAAAATCATAAAATAAATACGAACAAACACATGCACATGCATATGCATGCACAAGAGGAGATGCATATGCTGACATTTAATACGTAGCAGGAAAAATGACCAAAACCAAATCTGTAGCATAGACAGGAATAGTACGTGCACACAATTTAGAATTTAGGCCGGCGGCTCGCTAGACTTGCCCCAGATTCTATGTCCGTTTTAGCATCTACTGCTTCGTTTCACTTGGCTAAAGTGCTAAACCTACTTTTGTTCTGAATTCAGACCTGTCCTTCATTGTCAGTCAAGAAAGATCGCGGTCGTCCCTATTGATCCAAAGGCTTGGGCCAAAAGCATTTGGGGCTGAGTTGCTAGATGAATAGGTGTCACCACAAGGGGAAGATTCAGATGGCGAGTTTGATGCTTTTGACTCCGATGATGAGGAAGTGTGAAGGGGAAGAGGAAGTATCTGAGGAACAGGATGATGCAGAGGAAGTAGACAAGGATGATAGTCATGAAGGTATGGATGAACTAGATGTTGACTCTGGCATGGATGGTGATATTGATGTATGTGATGAGGATAAGAGCTCAAGGTATGTGAGTTTCGAACAACTTCTCAATTCAGCGTGTTTCCCGATAATTTCAAATGGTATCAAAGAGCTTAGAGTACTTACTTTTGTTCAAAAGTAGACGTTAATTTTACTGGATGTACTCTATGAGTTTCAGGCAAAGAAAGAAGCAAAGCTGGCTTTGGTTCAACATGGCCTAAGCAAGTATGACACAAAATCAGTGACCTTCAAACTCCCTTCTTCTGACCAGCTTAAGCCTATACAAACTATTTATGCAGGTTCACATCAAGAGAAAGATGACGAAAGAAGAAACATTAGAGTTGTTAGTTTAAGCTGGAAGGGAAGACAGGGGAGAATAGCAAGCAGGAGCAGCTATAAACAGAAAATGGTAAAGCCAGAACCTTCTTGAAAAGAAACTTATTTTACCCTGGGCTACATGTTGGAGGCTTGCCTGATTGCGTTCTTATTCTTCTGGGTGTCCGTTAGACTGATGGCTCGAGCAATCTAACATATAAACCACGCTAGAGTACCCGCCATTCCAGGGGCACTCCTCGCGCGAGACGTTTTTCACCGTAGGATGAATTCACCACAGTACTTTTTTGGCTGCTGGCAGCTGGTCAACCGTTGGCTTTTTCTCACATTAATGTAAGCTTATAGAGAGGATGACGAGTGGGGCTCGTTGGCTGTGGGGTCATGCGACCCATGTGAGTTTTCTCCAGTTTTTGGTACGCGAGGTGTGCAGCGCGTCCTCGCCAATCGTGGCCTGGGTAAAAGAAACCCTAGAGACCCCCGCGGCCGCCTCCCTCTTCTCGCGCTTCCTCCCCAAGCCCCACCTCGCCCCACGCCGCCCATCTCCGCCTCCTCTCTCACGTCCTCCCTGCCGCCATGGCCTAGCCCACCCTCGTCATCGACCTCCCCAAGCCCCCCTCTCTCTCTCTCTCGGGGGTGCTGCTGGTCGCAATCTGGACGAAGAAAAGGAGACCCCGGAAGAAGTTAGAGCGTCCTGGTGGTGGCTAGATCGATGCGGCCGACGGCGAGTGCCGGTGAGCGACGGGGAGGCCCCTACCTCTCCGCATCTTCTCCCAGGTTCCCGATCTGGAGCGGGTGGGACGGACGCCGGCGAGGCCAGCCCCCGCCCCCTCACACGCAGGTACTCCCCCTCTCCCCTTGTGCCCTCTCTCTCTTCTCCGACCCCTCTTTCTTGTTACACACAGGCAGCACACCATATGAATCAAAAGTTAATCACGTGCTTCTTGCCCCTCTCTCTCTCTCCCTCTCTTCACATGTACTCTCGTGGATTTAGTCAGATTTGATTTATTCTTGTTTCCTTTCCAGATTTAATTTCATCCTTGTTTCCAAGATCTTCCTATTCATAATCTATTAAATAATGACTTGTACATACGTATTTTATCATGTCTACTAATAATCTCATCACATTGCAGTTCATACATCAGTTTATTTTATCCTATTTCCTTCAAGTATGTATTTAGGCTGTTCATTTTCCCTTTTTCAGATGTATGCCATGTATGTGTAGCCATGGTTCTGAAACACCCCCATTCCTTCTCTTCCTATCAATTTTCATTGATTCAGTTATTTGACTAAATGATAATATATGCCCCAGGGTTAATTAGTACCTAAAATGCTACCTTTGGTTTGTGAAAAAGATCTAGAGTGGCTTCTGCAGCTCCTGTTATGTTTCATTGATTCAGTCATGTAGTAGGATAGTTCCACTGGATTTTACTAAATGGTTTTGTAGCTTTACTTAGTGAAAATGCCTCAATTGGCGGGTGGGACGGACGCCGGCGAGGCCAGCCCCCCCCCCCCCCCCCCCCCCCCTCACACGCAGGTACTCCCCCTCTCCCCGTTGTGCCCTCTCTCTTCTCCGACCCCTCTTTCTTGTTACATACAGGCAGCACACCATATGAATCAAAAGTTAATCACGTGCTTCTTGCCCCTCTCTCTCTCTCCCTCTCTTCACATGTACTCTCGTGGATTTAGTCAGATTTGATTTATTCTTGTTTCCTTTCCAAATTTAATTTCATCCTTTTTTCCAAGATCTTCCTATTCATAATCTATTAAATAATGACTTGTACATACGTATTTTATCATGTCTACTAATAATCTCATCACATTGCAGTTCATACATCAGTTTATTTTATCCTGTTTCCTTCAAGTATGTATTTAGGCTGTTCATTTTCCCTTTTTCAGATGTATGCCATGTATGTGTAGCCATGGTTCTGAAACACCCCCATTCCTTCTCTTCCTATCAATTTTCATTGATTCAGTTATTTGACTAAATGATAATATATGCCCCAGGGTTAATTAGTACCTAAAATGCTACCTTTGGTTTGTGAAAAAGATCTAGAGTGGCTTCTGCAGCTCCTGTTATGTTTCATTGATTCAGTCATGTAGTAGGATAGTTCCACTGGATTTTACTAAATGGTTTTGTAGCTTTACTTAGTGAAAATGCCTCAATTGGTTTCCGCAACATTGCTTGTCTGTTGGCAGCTGGAGCATACTTGGTACATGAGCCTTGCCGTGAGTGGTGGTGCAACGGTGACCTTGACGAGCAGGGCAATGGCCAGACACGAGTAAGACACCAAAGATGACTGGAAGCACTCAAAAAAGTTTACCACGCTGGAGCTATGTCAGGTACCTACTGTTCTTTTGTGTTGTGTGTTTTCTATTTCCCGTCAGAAACTCATTCCATAATCAATTTGCAGGTTGTACGAGGGCAGTTAATGAATATACTTGCGACCCTTTTACTCTCAGGTAAATCACTAATTATTACATGATCTTTCATAGTTGAAGTACCTACCAAAGGTAGTTATTTTATCCTTCTAACACGAGCAATGAACATTTTTTGCCATTAATTATGGTCACATTATTGCTTCTTGGTTAAAAAAATTCAGTAGAGGGTTGTAGCTATTTGGAGTGCAGAATTATTAAGTACAGAGCAAGGATTCCAATTGGTCATACATGAAGTGATACTCTTGCAAGAGCTATGCAATTAAAGTTCATTTAATTACAGTTTCACCACACTATGAAAAGGGTACAACCTACCAATCTTGAGAGCATTAATGTAACAACTTTTTGTAGCTTAGAAATCCAATGGAAACTAATAAGGTAAATATGCTTCTTTCTTGCAGACTTGCAGTTCTGTTTTATTCATTACCCTGCTGCAAGCTCTTGGTCGTATACTGTATATAAGTAAATTGTCTTTGCTTCTTGGTCCAAGGGACAAAATTGCTGAATGATTTTGGCATCTCCTGATTTTCCTTCTCCATGGTTTGCCATGTTCTGTGGTCTGAATTTAGTTTCTTTTTCTTTGTCTAAATTCTGTGCAAATTCATGGAACCCACACTGTTTGCAAGTTCGGTTTGCCTTTTTCCTTTAAAGATTTGTACTGCTCTATTTTTTTTAATTGTTGAGGCAACAAAATACCCCTTATGTCATGTATGCTTCTTTGATAGCAGTTTATTAAGTGCTTATACCATAATATCTCTGATATAAGTACTCTAATTATAATAGTAGCAATCTAAATTTATTATTGGCTTGAAAATAAAATATTTGTGAGGATAGAAAGGAAATATCAGCTTCACTCTGCATTTCTTATAGATGTACCTAGGAGAAATGCAGAATTAAGAAGAGCTATTTTCAGAACACCACTATCTATATCTCTATATATATGCGGAACTCAAAACTCTTTTTGAAGATGGATGGATGAACTTGATCCCTGTCCATCTCTGCTTTTTGTCGGTACATGATTGTGCACCTCCTATGCCTACTTAATTGTGTGTTCATTTTGTTAATCAAGAAGCATATGATTTTATGGCTGGGTACGTTGAAAATATATAAAACCTTTCTTCTTTTGGATAATCTGTTTCCCTTTCGCTAATCTTTGTTACTTGCCTACACATCTATGCATACTATTCACTACTGCTACCAATCCCATGCTTGTTTGTTCAGATACTTGAATGGTGGAACATGGCTTTTGTTCGATGGCGATTTTCCATTCTTTGTATGTGTTGCATTCTTTTGTCCAAAAGTAGAGATGTACTTTCTTCAAGAAGAAAATGCTAAGTCTTTTACTAGCAAAGATGTCGATCTTGCACATTTAGCTCTCTACGCACAGTCTCACTATCATCTTGTGTAGTTTATTTATAGGGGTTGAATACAGAATTTTAGCCCTCCTATTTTAGAGTATGAATCGGAATCTAAATCAGCAATTGTAAAAATGATCAGTAATTGTGCTTACTTTTCAGACTCTCCTCCTTTTCTCGCTGCTGAACCCCTGCCATCATCATGTCCAGACTGGCTGTCTCCATGGTTGTGGCGCCAAGGTCACCGCATCTTACATCCTGATGCATGTAAGACAATATGATTAAGCTCCCTGTATTTTGTTAATTTTTGGTCTTACTAGCGTATATATTCATTTCTATTTTGTGCTCATGGGGCCTTGATGTATTATGTACAAGGTGTGTTAGGTTGAAGCATGAGGCTGGAAGGGGTCTTGTGCGAGGACTAGCGTTTGCTTTAGTCAAACCAAAATACTTCTAAAATTGCAGCTGCACTTGTTGGTCCGATGTACATGAGAAGCCCCAATTTTGTTGGCAATAGATGCATGGTTTCTCAGTAATTAAAATAACTTAATTTTTTATATGATGTATGGCAGTCATGTGTCTGATGTTCTTCGTGTATCGGATTCCAAGAGTTTTAGGATGGGCGGTACGGTTCCCATGTTTGATGTTTTTTACTTTCGCAAAATTGGTCGATGCTGATGAGAATGGCACCGGTGGTCTTCGACACTTATATTTTTTATGTATATAATGTTCCCAAGTTTATTCTTTTACTCTCTTTGGTTCAATAAGATTAAGATACATACTTTGCCTTGTGCTGAATCTGATGTCATTCAGATTCTAGGATTTTTAGGATGGGTTGCAAGTTTCTCTTGTTGGACGTTTTCTTTGTTTCTTAATTTTTTTGTGATAACATGGGTGATCCTGTTTCTACCTCAAACTTGCCTTTCTATGTTTCAGTTTCAAGAAGACATTATTTGATGTTAGATGGCCATTATGTTCGCTTCATATGGACAGAGGACTAATGGTACTCTTCCATGAAGAGAAGCAAGTGGATCAGTATGTAGTAGCAGGTATCAATGTTTTCTCATACTGATGATTCTGAAGTAATTAGATTGAGAAAATTGCTTTATTCCCCAATTTCTCTCTGAAACCTTTGCCTTGTCCATAGTCATACCTAAATGAGTTACTTTATTTCCTATAGCTCTATTACTTTTTTCCCTAGAACCTGTCTCTTTAGTCTCCTTTACAATACCATGATCAGGAGGCAAGAAATATGTGTGAATGGAATAAGAACTGTATATAGTTATTGATAAGCATCTTCCAGTATCTAACATATAAAGCCTCCTAGAGCACCCGCCATTCAGGAGGCCTTCCCGTGCGCATCATTCCTGTCCGTTCGATCTCCTTTGACTTTGGCTCCTGGTTGTTCGATCATTTGACTGGTGGTAATTTTTGGTCACTGTGTAATTAATTTCTTGGCCTATGACTGGTGGGCTCAGCACTCACATGGATTGGCTGGGTCAGTTGTTCCCTTGTCTGCGAGGGATTAGGCAGCCACTCCGCGCCCGCCCCGTGCTCGACGTGCACATCCTGAGCCCCGCGCCCCCTTGGCTCTCTCCTCTCCCTCCTTGTCGCCAACCCTAAACATTTTCCCTCTCCACCCTACAGCCGCCTCCCCTAGCTCCTCGTCCCCTTCACTCAGTCCATCCCTCATCATCTCGGATCCAGTGGATCTGAGGCGTGCGGGTGCGGAGGCGAGTTTCTCCGGCGGCGGCGGCGGTGGTCACCTGCAGGCAAAGGGCGGTGGCCGCACTCGATTTGATCTGCAGGAAAGATAGAACATGAGGAGAGAGAAGGAAGGAAAGGAGGAACGCCACCATGGGCGAGGAGGGGCAACATGGTCTTCGTGGTGGGAATGGAGGAGCAGAGGAGGATGGAGGTGGGTGGTGGGAGCAGAGTAGCAGGAGTTCCAGGTCCAGGCGACGCTCGTGGAGTGGAGAAGCTCGTCGTCCAGCATCACCATCCCCAATCTAGGTTGCTCCCCACCCCCCTCCTCCCCCGAGTTATTACATCCCAGTTCTCTGATTCTGTGATTTTGATTTCTCAATTTGTGTTTTTTCAGATCTGAGATAGAAAAGAAGAGAAATAATCTTGTGGAATTTCTTATCTGAGATAGAAAAGAAGAGAAAGATCTTGTGGAAGAGCTTGACGAAAAAGAAAGGGGTGAATCATCTCTTTCTCCCAATCATGTTTGTTTCTGCATTTTCATTTTTATGTTATATATGGTTTGCTCAATCCCTATTTGTTGCTCCCCTCCCCCCTCTTCCTCCCCCAGTTATTATATCCCAGTTCTCTGATTCTGTGATTTTGATTTCTCAATTTGTGTTTTTTCAGATCTGAGATAGAAAAGAAGAGAAATAATCTTGTGGAATTTCATATCTGAGAAAAGAAGAGAAAGATTCTTGTGGAAGAGCAGCTTGACAAAAAAGAAAGGGGTGAATCATCTCTTTCTCCCATTCATGTTTGTTTCTGCATTTTCATTTTTATGTTATATATGGTTTGCTCAAATCCTATTTATATTCAACTTCTTCGAACCATCTATTTTTCTTGCACTAGAATATTGCAAAGGGAAAATTTATTTACAAAGCTTGTCATTTTGATCTTGTGTAGGCGGCACAACTGTACACCACCATGAACAGGTTGTTTCATCGCTACAACTCATATAGCAAGCTATGCCAGTATGGCAATATCTGATAGTACGGCTGCTCACGTTTCCAGGGGCAACACTCACATTTACCCTCCAAAATTCAACATTTTCATATTTTGAGGAGCTTCAGTACGTTTGCTCACCGATGAACTAGAAGTTGTTTTGTGTACTGCATGATTGAGGAAGTGCTATTGCAGATCAAAGGTGAGCCTATTCTATTTTCTTTCTTCAAGCTCAGGTGAAGGTTTATCTCCTCTTCACTAATGTTAAATCTTTATCACCGCATTGATTAGTTGGTAGAAGCATCTGCTGGGAATCAAGTGTTACATGGCTGTGGGTGACAAGGTATGCTAAGGCCATCTGCTTTATTGTGACTTAAGAGACTACAATACTCTAGGGTATCCTAAGGTTTTATTTCAATTATACGATGAGCATGGGTCCCATAACATACTCAAATAGTTAGAAAATCTGAAACACCTCTTAATTTGTTCGCTAGCAGTATGAATCAGAGTTGGGTACTTTTAGCTGTTGTGGGATGAGAATATACATATAATTGTTGGTGCTTTTGTGTTCATTTATACTAAGAAGACTAGGCCCGTCAGGGTATGATTTACCTGGGTTTTTTGGATTTTTTACTGCCTCTAATGATTTACGCGTGTTACCAGGGACGCACGAGAACTACTTACGTGTGAACGTAATGATCTTCTCTGTTCTCTCTAGAGCGTTCGTGACCTCCACCTCTTTGACCGCCCACCGCTTTGACTGGGCTATCTCTGTCTCTCCCAAAAATTCTGGTTCAATCCCGTGTCGTGGCTCTACCGATCTATGTGCGTATAAAAAGCCCCCCGTGGCGTGGGTCTCTCCAGTCACGGCTGTGCCCAAACCGCTCCTCACCAATAGACCCATCTCTCCTGATACTGCCCTCTAGCCTCCACCCGAGATACCACGGCGCGCTACGTCGCCGCTCCGGCTGGCCGGCCGAGAGGTGCGTGCAGGCAACAACATGAATCAGGAGAGCTGCGTACCATCGCCTCCTCATGGATCTTCCTCGGTTCCGGCTCCCTGGCCTGAAGGCACAGATAAACAGCGGTGGCCTTTGTGTGGTCCAAGGGGGCAAACCTGCAGCTGGTGGCGAATAGCTCGCTGCCCTGCTGCTCTCCATCCTAATCGGCTCCCCTCATCCTTCCCCAGGTTCGCTCCGGCTGCCGGTCCCCTCCATCTACCCCATGGCCGATGTTAAAGAAATAAACACATGATGTGCTGAATAGCTGACATACAGAGGAAATGCTACAGCTTGACGATTGTTGCAGAACTACATCATTTTTAGGTATTTAGTGTTCCTTTTGTGATAGTTTTCTCTCCTATAAAAGTAAAATGAATCATTTTTAATTCTTTGAACAAGGTTGCCAAAAGTAGGGCGCTCAGCCGTTGAGGCATTATCACATTTTTAAGAAGCTTCGCAAAATCTGCTCTTATACTAAAGAAATCTAATGTAGGTTTGTTGGCCTTATTGGGTACTGATATGCTGAACACATGATATTAAATATACAGTGAAGTGGGTATGTTTATACTATCTACACAGGATTGCCATTTTCTTGAACTGTTGTTGGGATTATCATGGATTGGGATGCATTATGATAATAAGATATTAGGTATTGATATATGATCTGTATGTCACACTTGACTTCATCATCCTTTGTTTTCAGATCTATTCTTTAGGCATACACTAATGTGGTAGCTTGGGTCATATTCTGTAGCTAATTTAGTCACCACAATACTCGGGTCCCCCCCCCCCCCCCGACTTTCAATATAAAGAACTTCCACTTGCCATTTCACATGATAAACACTACATTCTATTTATTTATGGCCCAAAACTTATTATTTGTGGATAGCCACAACTGAGGTCTTGAGTTTTTGAGTATCATAGAAGAACCACGTTCCTTTCGCAGCGATAGATCAACATTTGACCCTTTTTTAGCTATTATAGGAAGACTAAGATGCACAAAATCAACCTGTGTTAGGCCAATGGTCCTTTCCAAATGTGAAATCTTGCATGCGTTATTTATCAATTCCAAAAGGTGATGGTTGTGTTATTACGTTGGAAAAGAGGTACTTGTACAGTTTTGCTACTGATTTTGACCAAGGTTTTTCGGCTCTCATCTCTATATGAATATGCTTTTTTCAGGTTAGTGGTTTAGGAGTTCCTGCCAACACTGGCTTTTGGAATTTATCCTCGCTTCATCAGTTGGGATTTCTGTACAAAACTAAGATAATTTATTTTGGTGCTTGCGATGAGTATTAGATAGAGGGGTGATGCACACATACTTCACCCAGTGTATCTGTTCATGTATGTTGTTAATTGACTAATTAGACAAAAAACCTCTATCTGTATGGTGTTTGTGATGATGCTATCAATTCACCAAACACTAAAATACCGGGTTGTGCTTTTCAAATCTAGCAAATTAATTCTCTATTGCTTCTTGTCCAAACAGAGGTATTAGATCTATTCTGTGCCATGAGTCTTACTGTCAAAAAATTATATAAGCCGCGCTAGATGATTATAGGTAGCTCATATCAAGAACTTTGTTTTAGCAGCACAATTCGGATAAATTTGCACTTTTTCACCAACGAACAAGGTGTTACATACCAGATCAAAGATTGAAGCCAGGCTGAACATTGCGATCCTACAGATCTGCCAAGTGGTTCCTCATGAAATAGATAGTAGTGCCGTGAAAGAACACTACCTAATGCCATCTTCTGAGAAAGCTGGACATGCAAAAATTGACAGTGTTGGACATTTCTCTTTGTAGCAACGAATAAATTCATTGTATTACTGTATAGCCATGGTGGCAATCTTTTTTGGATAACAAGAAACAATTTGCTTCTCATCAGAGATAATATTGCAGTCTATCAGAAAAAATGTTAGCTATTTAATTAAACAGAAAACTCTGTCACTCATAGCAACAGATGATAAACTATCAGACTACCTGATAGAAAAGCAAAATTGCCACATTATTTAGAACATTTCTCTAATTTTGAGATGGCCAACTACTAACATTTTTTAGAAATTTGCCATGTGTTAGATAATATGGCGAACTTGTATAAGAAATCAGGGATACACATGGCAACCTTTAACCAATTTGTCCTATAAAAATTTGCCATGCATCGGTCAAGCTCCACATCGGGCATGTATAAATGGAAACAAACAAAGTTTACTAGGATTCGCGATTGGGGATGAGTAAACACTGGAGCACATACACAATAAAAGGATTGCTAAAAAAAATTGCAATCTGCGGGACACTGGATGGCAGATGAAAATAAAAGGAAGCAACATAAGATGGGACGAGGAGGCAAACCTTGTAGTGTAGGGGCATCTGGCTGTTCCCAAGGCCCTTGCGCTTGGTGTGGTCGCCGTGATGGCGCCCGTGACGCTCCGGCCCAGCGCGCACACGAACGAGTCGCTACCGCCGCCTGAGGATATGGTGGTTGTTCCCAGCGAGGAGCAACAGCAGCTCCCGCCAAGGCGCCAGCTAACCAACCGGATGTGCTCGCTCGGCCCGAAATTTCCAATTACAGAGCCCAGGATAGCGACTTGGCTCGTCGTGCACCCCGGCCTCGCTCGCCCCGGAGCGTGGTCACCGATTCGTCACCTCGCCAGTACAAGGACCCAGAGGGCGACCACATGCTCCTCTGTGAGTTCAAGAACAAGGCGGCTCTGATATTCTTCGACGAGGACCTCCTTGCACAGGTGCGCGCTGTCGGCCGCTGATGCCGAGCAGCCTACACGCGCCTAGCCCTGCCGCGGCACGTCGAATCGAGACCAGCCATGGCTGCCACTGGTCCTCCGCGGCCGCCGTTGTCGCTTTGAGTGGAAGGTGGACGAGCTGCGCGTAGCTTGAGCAGGTCGGGCTTTGGGGGATGCGTGCTGCCGTCGGACGCCGGAAGCAGCTGTCCCACGCCGCAAGACCCGCCATGGCCGCCGCGAGCAGATCGGTGTCGCTGCCACATCTCCTCTGACTCTCAGTCACTGGAATGGATAAGAGACGGGTAGGGGTTGGGCGAGTGGGTGAGGGGAGCTGCATAGAAAACGGTTGTCCGTGTGGTTTGTTGTAACTTGTAAAGTCGCGAACGTTTTCACACTTTCACGGGCTAATGTGTCAACAAGCAAGCATCAAACTTTGTGAGTGATCAGACGACCGTAGACTACCTATGCATGTACGGAGTACCAACTTTTTTTAGTGCTCCAACTAGATATACATTTTTCTTGTATAAACTACTTCCTCCATTTTCAAATATTTGTCTTTCTAGACATTTTAACAAGTGACTACATACAAAGCAAAATGAGTGAATCTACACTCTAAAATATTTCTACGTATATTCGTATGTTGCCACCCATTTGAAATCGAACATATAAACCTGCCTACACTACCCGCCATTCCAGAGCAACCGTGTGCGCTGAGCTTGTTGGACCGAACGATTCTTTTCCTTTAGCGAGGTTTTTGGCTGCTGGCAGCCGGTAAACCATTGGTTGTTCTCCACGTTCATGGCTGTATGTAGACATATTGGCCGCTACATCCCCTCAGCCCATGGCTTCCAGCGCATCCCCTCCCTGCCCCCACCTCTCCTCCTCTCCTCGCTTCCTCCCAGATTCATCTTTGATGGTGGCGGCGGCACTCGATTCGATCTGCAGGAAGGAAAAGGAGGTGCGACGGTGGATGAGAGAGGGTCACCGGCCGACGTTGATCTGCGTCGGCGGCGCGACCTAGAGGTTTGTGGCGGGTCGATCCGCTGGATCGGGGCTGTCATCCCCGTGGATGAGGATGCACATGGTGCTACGTGGCGGGTGTGTTCGATGACGTGGAGGCGCTGTGGTGTGGCGTACAACGTCAAGGGGGAGGTGTGCAGAGGAGTTCCGCGGCGGTGACACCATGGATACGGCGTCAATGGAGAGGTGTGCAGGGGGGTTCCGCGGCGCCGCCGCCATGGATCCGC
Organism: Triticum aestivum; assembly: GCF_018294505.1. Classification (NCBI taxonomy): domain Eukaryota; kingdom Viridiplantae; phylum Streptophyta; class Magnoliopsida; order Poales; family Poaceae; genus Triticum; species Triticum aestivum. The sequence goes on from NC_057794.1 coordinate 475,880,801, forward strand.
ATCCTGGTCGTGACCTTTGCCCCCACGCATGCTGGCCGGCCCACATCGCCCCTGGATGGCATGGAGGCCGTCCATGACACCGCCGATGTGCCGCTCTTGGATGCCGAGGCCGGCACTGCTCCAAAGACATCGACGACGCCACCGAGGCGCAGCAGATCATATCAAGGCTGATGTAATGTGCTTCCAAGATCAATATTTTGTCTTGCTTTCCTTGAATGTAATACCACTGTCTTCATACTGTTTTTAAGAATCTTTTACGTGGGGTTTTATACATTTTCCTATTGCTTTTTATGGAGATGTTGTTTGGAATTTAGGCTTTTATTGGGTTGTGAGTTGATATGAAGTCCTATGACATGTTTCAAAGAATTAGTTCTACATACAGTATAGTGAAAGTTCATGTGTAATGTAGAGTCTGAGCATGAACTGATGTTTGCAGTAGGGAAGTTTGTTGGCCGCATCTCATGGTTCTTTTCAAGGTGCCTTTCGTTTCAAGGTCACCACAAAGCAGTGCCTGGTTCTCATCGTGCATTGCCTTTAGATGAACCATCGACAACAACTAAGGTTGTATCTAAATATCATCTAGCATTCTAAGGACTACTAATCAAGCTCTGTAATAGGATGAAACCTTCCTCTGTTTTTCGGCCATGCTATATCTGCTGCTTTTGAACAGCTACCACCTATACTTTACTTATATAACCTTTGCTGTTGTTCCTCATGAAACTATTAATATGCATAATGCCACCCTTATCTATAATTATCTATTTTTACTACTTTCTGTGTTCCAAACATCGAGTACTCACTAGCAACAAAAAATATGCTAAGCAAGGAAGAGGCATGCCCTAACTGGCAGCGTCCACCTTCCAACCAAGGGATATAGCACTATCATTTAGCATAGACTGTTCCAGGAGAAACAGTAATCATGAACAGAGACAGTAACCAGCAGTAAGTACTCATTATTTCGATCTATGACTGAGTTTTCCTATCACCACTCTTGCAATACTTGGCTTGTTGCCGGCCTTTGCGCCATTTGGCGCAACGGGTCATCTAGTAAGCAGAAACAACAGCAGAAGAGGATGTCTCTTGTAGAAAAGTGAGCAAAGGCAGCGCGTTCTCGCCAAGAGAAGTAGGACAAAGGAAGAAATTCAGGGGAAATGAGGCTTCCTTGCAGTTGGTGTGGCCTAGTTCCCGGAATTTTTGACTGCTCTGATGACGTTGTGTGATGTGTTACAGCAAGCTCATTCTTTGGCTCCATAATTATTTGTCTTGGAAAGAACGGAGCCTATCGTCACTCGATGTCCTGCTAAAATCAAACATGCCCCAAAAATAGTGCAGCAAGCTCATTCTTTGACTCCAGGAGTATACTTGGGATCCCTTGACTCGGCAAAGAGAAGGGCCATGACTAGGGGCGCACGTCGCGGCGACGGCCCCTGGCCGCCGGAACATCAGATCTCCGCACTCTCCATACCGGAGATCCATGCTGATCCCCCGGCGCACTGCTCCTCGTCTGCGCCGTCGATGCAGGGGGTGGAGGGCGCTCACGCAGATCCGGCAGACGCTGGTCTCTCGATCCCTCACACTGCGCAGACGGAGTGCTGGAGGATTCATTTCGCCGACGAGTGCTCGTCTGATGGCTGGATCGAGGGTCGTCTTCAACATAATCCATCGTCTAGGTGGACGGGGATTATCAATTTGGACAACGATGTCCTTGCCGACGATTACCTGGCGGCCGACGTCCGGATTACGGTAGGTTCTCGTTTACATTTTGATATATATGATGTGCTTGTCGATTGTAGTATGCAGGAGGATCAGACGGAGGATACGGATCTGATCGATTTGATAGATACGCCCAAAGCCGAAAGACGATCGGATCATCGTTTTGGAGGACGATTCTGGGTTCTTGCAGACAGCGACGATGAGGAGGAACAAGGGCCTGATCAGGGGGGGTGGAGATTGATGATGGGACCGGCATGCCTCGGAGCAACCTGGAGATTACGATGACGCCGCCGCCGCCGGCAAGCTGTGGCTTCTCGGCCGACAAAACTTACCAGAAGAGAGGGGTTCAAAGGAAGCCGGATTTTCACATGAAACCGTGGCGTGGTCCGATCCCGAAGGTAAACCGCGCACACGTTACCCTTTCTGATTTCATACCGGATTCGTGGACACTAGTTACGAGGAAGAAGAACGGCAAGAAGGGACAGGCGGCGAGGCCGCCGCCGATTCAGCAGCCGTCGACAGCTAGGGCGACCAAGGAAATTCAAGCGGTCAGACGGACACGCTTGAATGATCTGTTGGGCCAGGAGCTGGGGTGCGCGAACGCGCTGGTCGTGGGCTCTATTTGCACTGGGTATGAGGCCCAGGCAAATTCCCAAGCCACGCATACGTACACGTACAGGCCCACAATCACACTTGCGATCAACCCCGGCCCAGCATCGTTGCATGAGGCGTCGGGAAACGAACAGCCGTTCGATCGATCTGCGCCTATTACTAGGGTTTGTCGAAGACCTGGCTTCCCATCGCTTGGAATTCGTCGGGCGGCGAGGATTTGCTGCGCGGCCGGCTCTAACGCTAACTCCATGGCGGGGCGAGGAGGTCCGCCGCCGACAAAAACGGGGGCGCAGCCACCTGCGCGACCACCGGCGAGGGCTCCTGACACCCAGGAGTCTTCACGCACTGCTACACGACATCAGGAGCAACCTCCACATAGGCCACCTGCTGCTGGCCATGGCACCGGTCGGGGTCGAGATGATGGCTACGGCAACGGAGGATACGGTGGTGCTGGACGAGATTATGGTGGTGGTCGAGACTTTGGCGGAGATGGACATCATTATAATCGCTATGGCCAGTGGGGCGATGATGGTTATGATGCCTACGGTGAGGGCCTGCACCGTGGTTCATCGTCTGGCGGTGGCCGAGGTTCTAGATGGAATAATGGCAACGGACCAGGGCGTGGATTCCAAGGACCGCCGGGAAACTTTGTTGAAGGAGTAGCTGGACCCTTTCGCAATCAGGGAGGGCATCGTTTTCATGGAGGGAGAGGTGGGGGGCGACGCCCGCCACCGCCACGACCCCATACTCCACCGCAGGCCGACCCTGCTCGCGACACCACTGTAGAGGCAGCGGCTGCTACGCCCACGGTGTTACCAGCAGCCGTCAAGGACGTGGTTCGGGCCTTCGCGGCGGTGAAGGTGCCAGAGGCCAGATCGCGGCATGTCAATGCAAAAAATGGTGGTTCGGACAAGGGTACTGACAAGGGAGAGGGTGAAAAGATATCCAAATGGGCAATCAAGAAGAAGAAATTGACGTGTTACAGATGTGGTGAGCCAGGACACTTCGTGGCGGATTGCACTACTGAGTTATGCGATTATTGTCAGAAGGCTAAACATGCAATCGGTGAATGTCCTTTGGTGTCTGGACCCAAACCGGTAGTCACCATATATGGAGTTTGTTGCAAAGAGCTAATGTTTTTCGAGTCTCCGGAAGTAACATCGTCGTTTCAGGCTGTTGACGGCTCTTATCCAGGAGTAGTTAAGGTGACTAATGGGGTGATGACAGGGGCCCAGATTATTCAGCTCCTACGTGAGTTGGCACCGGGAAATTTCCAGTGGAACCTTGTTAGGCTGGAGAACCAGATATACAAGGTAGAATTTCCAACTAAGGAGGATCAACTTCGTATTCTTAAGTTTGGCATGTGCAGGGTTCCTAGCACTAATATTATTCTCGAGTTTGACGAGTGGAAACAAAACGAACCACAGGGAGTACCTTTGGAAAAGGCTTGGGTCCGCTTCTCGGGTGCGCCATCTAAGTCGTTAAATCATTTTCTCGTCACTTGGAGTTTGGTGTCTCTGATTGGTAAGACGGAGAAGGTTGATATGCCCTTCACGCGTGCTAATGGTGTGGCAAGGTTGATGGTCGGTGTCATCAGTATTGACTTGTTACCCGACACGGTTCCATGGACGCATGACGGAATTACATATAGTCTAGAACTTGAGATTGAGGACACACCAGTAGATGATGGGACTGACGAGCATCAAGACATGGATACATCTGATGGAGATCGAGCACCGGATAACCAGAACAAGGAATCTGAGGACACATCTAGGGGCTCAGCCAAGAAACACACTCCGCAGCCTCATAAATCTGATAAGGCAGCTAAGGGGCCGTCGATAGCTGGAACACCGACGAACACTTTACGTTTTGGCTCTTTTGATGCTCATTCGGCTCCTAGTCGCTTGTGGAGCATGAGGGTAGAGGCGGATGATCCGATGGAGTCACAATTACCGTCGTTGTTGGAGGCTGCCTGGTGACATTGCAACCGATTGAATCCGATGGGAGGGGCCGGCCGGAGGGATATCACATCTCCCATAACATCTCCTCGTCGTGATGCCACCACGTTGGCGAAGTCGGGAGAGGTGCCGCCAGCTCCATCGGTTCCCAGTTACTCTAGCGGGCGAGTTCGGGATCTGGGAGGCTGGGGCGCCCTTTTGGGCAATACACAAAGCACCTCGCCGAAAAACCATGGGCAAGGAACCAGGTTGGGAGACGCCCCAAACTCGCCGAAGAAATATGAGCAGGATACTGGGATGGTTCAGGGACATGGGCAGGAGGCCTTCACCCCAACCATGGTGTCTCCAGTTTGCGTCAACGGCCACAAGACACTACTAGAATCTGCAAATAGCCCTAGGGCCATATACCCTAAGCAAAAGGGCGAAAACACTAGGGAAAGTGGTTTCCCTAGTGTATACCCTAGGGAAATTGCCCTAGGGATCAATTGGTGGGGGAATCTTGGTTTCCCTTGGGTGTTCAAAGAATACCCTAGGCATTGTTTAATTTCCCTTGGGTTTTGTACCCTAGGGAAACAACTGACATGTGGCATGACTGCTGACTTGTAAAGTAGATATCCTTTGGGTTAGTTCCACTCCCTAGGAAAAAACTCAAGAACCATTAGTCCATCCAGCTGTTGGGTTTATCAACCTTATAAAATCAGTGTTTATAAGTATTGCAATGAATTACACAACTTAATATTTGATTTGCACAAATGTAACTACTAATGATAAATGTAGATAATACCTCCAAAAAGCTGAAGACACAAAGCACGTAAATTATATATTTCAACCATCATTACACATGACAACATCCACTAGCATACACAATATTACCACACTTTACAAAAGATGGCATCTAGCTCCACTCATTACCTACACCCCACAACATGTACATAGGATTTTCCAATTAGTAACCTGGATTGTCCAATTAGTAACCTCGAATATTGACCGTGCATGATATATAAGTCACTAGTACAACAAATCATAACAATAGCCAAGTGCACGGCCAAAAAGCGATCTGTCATGGTTGCGCCTGGTAACTACCAATTAATCAACACAAAAAGTCCTCCTGTAAACTGAAATAAAATGCATTAGTAAGGTTCAGAAAAATAAATAAATAAAATTGCACATTTCTGAGTTGGCATAAGTATATATAGCAGTAGAAAAATGTGCATCGGGTCATAAAACAACTAGAGAAAAATATAACTATCCGAGTTACAATTTGAAGTTCAACATAGGGAAACAGCCAGAAACATGGTCAGCTCACACCAAACCGCTCTTCAGAATATTTCCGTTGTTCGTTTCACCCACTGTACATCCAACTATACTATTCTTCTAGAGACATGGTAGAATAGTTGGCAGCACAGTGCAGACGTCAAAGGACCAACAAACTTCATTTTGTTATATTAAACAAGGTTAAAGCAATGGTTTCTTACCCAAAAAAAAGATGTTAAGAAAATTACCAATCCGGAGTACTGTGCACATGCTAGCAAATTAGCCTATTTTTATATGTACTAATAGGTTCACTTCTCCTTATAATTAACTAATGCAAAGGTCAAATCTTCATCTTTGTTTAATCACGAGATAGATAGACAATTTATAATTGATCCAAAACTGCATGGATCAGACGCATATAGAAAGACGAGGGAAGAAGGCCATGCGAGCTCACCTAATCGAGCATTGGTTCTGAAGTTGAAGCCCCTATGCGGATGCGGAGGTTGCAGGACGTCTTGGTCGAGGGCGGCAGGGTCGGTCGAGGACCGCAGCGGCGGAGGCCCCCGCCTGCGTCTGAAGATGTTGAGGGTGGCAGATCTGTAAGGTACAAGACAGCGGCGGCTGCCGCAGGAGCAAGGCCTGCAGCAGTGGCAGCGGAACCCTGCTTCTGCAGCGGCCGCGGCGTCCACCAGCGACGGCGACGGCTCCTTCTGCAGCGGCCGCGGCGTCCGCCAGCAACGACGACGGCTTCTTCTGCAGCAGCTGCCGTGGGAGCAAGGTCTGCCTGCAGCGGCGGCGGCGTCTGCCAGCAACGGCGACAGCTGCTTCTGAAGCAGCTGCCGCGGGAACAAGGTTTGCAGCAGTGGCGGCGGCACCCTGCGTCTGCAGCAGTGGCGGCGGCCGCCAGCAACGATGATGGCTTGAGGATGGCACGGGCGGCCTAGCAATGGATGAGTGGCGCCGCTGCCGGTTTGGTGGTATTTTAGTGGCGCTCCCGGCACGGGTTTGCGATTTGGGGAAAAGTTCGCGCCTGTAGGGGAGGAATGCGCGCGTACAACCAATTTGCGCGGGCTCGCGTGAAAAGGGAAAAAAATTGGCGGGCAGAATACGGCACGCCCAATGAACTCCGCGCGCGTACGACTCAATTTTAGCACTACTGAAGTAGCATCTACACAAAAAATATTACTAGTACGACATTTTGTATACCTAATCATCAAAAAAAAGTATGCACTTATTTTCACCTATTTCACTACCATATTTATCTTTTATTCCATCAAGCGTGTGAACAAAAAGAAATTGATCAGCTTATATTTCGAAAAAATGATCAATCAACTTATATTTTCACCCAATTCCATGTTATTTCCACTTGTGTTTTTCCCTTTTATATATATTTCAAATTATATAATTTTGGTTGGAATATTTAGAAAACAACTTTTAGCTAAAATATATATGTATATTGGAAAATCAATTGTGTGCAAATCTCCCTAGAGTTAAGACTAGAAGCCCTAGGGATACATTATTATAGTGTTAGTGGCAGTGGAAGACTGCCGGTAGACTCTTTTATTTGTCCCTAGGGTTGCACTTATTTACCCTAGGTATAGCCATTTCCTAAGGGTTTAATCTGTAGGCCCTAGGGAAAGTTGCCAACATGGCTTTGGTATGGTCCCACTCAATGAATACCCATTGGGTCTGCTAGCAAACCCTAAGGAAACAATACGCTCCCTTGGGTTGTCAAGTCGGGCCCTAGGTAAACTTTATGTCCCTAGGGTGCCATTTTTGGCTCTAAGGAACCATTTCAGCCTTAGGGCTATTTGCAGATTCTAGTAGTGAGAGGGCAGCTGAGCATGAGGCTCCGCAACCTCTTCCTTCGCCGGTGCTGAACGATGCTGTTCCACCCGCGCGCATCTCTACACCAACCTCGATGGGTGTGCGTGCCACTACGGGAGTTCCTGCTCGGGAGAGGACTATGGACGAGATTATTGCTTTTGGTGGGATCGAAGATCCGGTGACGGCTGGCAGGCGTGTCAGTGATCGGATCCAAGATCAACCAGACGCGGATGACCTGCAGTTGGGGCGTGCCATGAGGGCGGCCAAACTTCGAGATGTCGAGGCAACTACAGGTATGTCGGTACATAAGAGTTCTTCTATCTTACTTTTTTCAAAGCATGATATTTTAGATAAAGCCAACAACATAGGAGTTTCTTTGGGATCGAACGCAAAGGAAGTTGCGAAATCGATTAATGACCTTTTAGACTTAGGAGCAGAGTGGGCCTCTGATATTATTCAAAATTTGGAGGCCGTTAAACTAATGAATAATGATGAAGTGAATCAATTAGGAATTTCGGCTATACAAAATTTATGTGATAATCTAATGCCACCCTCGGAGATCGATGGGGACCCACTAGGATCGGACATTGAGGACAGTATAGACCTTATGCCGGCGGCAGATTATATCCCCAGTCACCCTATTGATGTAGGTACGTTAAATATAGAGGGTAAGCCCAAACAGTCCTGGAGAAGGAAGATATATCCGACTTCAGCTGTTCGGAGGAGTACTAGGATTAAACTTAAAAAGAAATTCCATGACGACCTATGAGAGGAATCTTTTGAAATAGCAGAGGTCTAGCTGACTTGGCTAAAAGAAGGTTCCTTGCAGATACATCGGTAGAACACAAGCTCGATTTTATTGCACTACTCGAAACCAGTAGAGATAATTTTACCTCACAATTCCTCGGAACTCTGTCGGGTGGAATTGATTTTGACTGGCACTGTCTACCCCCTAGAGGAAGATCTGGTGGGATATTACTAGGGGTTAGATGTGAAACACTTGAGGTGCTAAATGTGGCCACCATTGCACGTGAATGGTCAAAGCCTGTTGCTAGACACACAAGCATGGAGAGATGGCAGAACAAGATCCGTCATCTAAGAGAATTTCTTAGGGGTTGGGCAAGGAACGAGAGTGGCATTTACAAAAAGGAGAAAGAAAGGCTCCTTCAACTAATTGATTCCCTGGACATTAAAGCAGAGGGGACACTGCTAGACGTAAATGAACACGCCATGAAATCTGAAGCGGAACAAAGCCTACGAGTCCTTATGAGAGAAGAGGAACTCAAATGGGCATTACGGGCTAAGACTCTCAAGGTTGTTCATGGAGACGATAATGCACAATTCTTTCATATGATTGCAAATGGCAAACATAGAAAGAAGAGAATAATTCAGCTCGAGCAGGATGAAGGAACCATTGTAGGTCATGAAAACCTTAAACTATATATCTCCAATTACTATAAACAATTATTCGGGCCACCGGCAGAGAGCACGGTGTCCATGAATGAGTCTGACACTGGAGATATTCCTCAGCTCATGACAGAACAGAATGAGTTCCTAACTGCGCCTTTCACTGAAAAGGAAGTTCTGGATGCCATAACACAAATGAAACCAAATAAAGCACCGGTACCAAACGGGTTTCCAGTGGAGTTTTATAAGAAATGTTGGCATATCATTAAAGATGACCTGATGCCCATGTTCCACGATTTGTTTAATGGGCATCTAGAACTGTTCCATATAAACTTTGGTACGATTACTCTATCACCAAAGAAAGAAGGGGTGATTCGTATTGAGCAGTTTAGGCCGATCTGTCTCTTAAACGTGAGTTTCAAGATATTCACGAAGGTGGGGACAAATCGGCTGACGCAGATCGCCCATTCTGTGGTTCAAGAGAGTCAGACGGCCTTCATGCCTGGTAGACACATCCTAGAAGGGGTAGTGGTTCTACATGAAACGATCCACGAACTCCATTCGAAGAAACTAGATGGGGTTATCTTTAAAGTGGATTTCGAAAAGGCTTATGATAAAGTGAAATGGACGTTTCTTCAGCAAGCTATGCGCATGAAAGGTTTTTCTGAAGCTTGGAGGAGCCAAGTGGATTCTCTTGTCCAAAAAGGTAGTGTCGGGATTAAGGTTAAAAATGATAAAGGCCACTATTTTCAGACACACAAGGGGTTGAGGCAAGGGGATTCAATGTCTCCGCTCTTGTTTAATATAGTGGCAGATATGTTAACCGTGCTTATTCGCAGGGCTAAGGAGAATGGCCTAGTAGATGGTTTAGTTCCCCATCTGGTGGATGGTGGAGTATCGATTCTCCAATACGCAGACGACACTATTATATTCATGGAGCATGATGTTGCAAAAGCTCGGAATATGAAATTGGTTTTATGTCTATTCGAGCAATTATCGGGACTAAAAATAAACTTTAACAAAAGTGAGTTATTTTGCTTTGGTAGGGCCAAAGATGAGCAAGATACTTACAAATTTTTGTTCGGTTGTGAACTAGGGTCAATGCCTTTTAGCTATTTGGGTATACCTATTCATCATCGGAAATTATTCATTAAGGAGTGGAAGTGCATCGAGGATCGAATTGAAAAGAAGTTAAGTTGTTGGAAAGGCAAGTTAATGTCCTACGGTGGTCGACTAGTACTCATTAACTCTGTCTTGACAAGTATGCCGATGTTTCTCCTCTCCTTTTTTGAGGTACCTAAAGGGGTACGAAGGAGACTAGACTTCTTCCGATCTCGATTCTTCTGGCAGTCTGATGAGGCCAAGAAGAAATACCGCTTAGCTCGTTGGGATATATTATGTCGACCTAAGGATCAGGGGGGTCTCGGCATTGAGAATCTAGAGATTAAGAATAAATGTCTTTTAAGCAAATGGCTTTTCAGGCTTTCGGTAGAGAACGACGGGATGTGGGCACAAATTCTACGCAACAAATATTTACAGTCCAAAACTCTAGCACAAGTTAACGCGAGGTCATCCGATTTGCCTTTCTGGAAGGGCCTAATGAGAACTAAAGACTTATTCTTTCGTAGAACCAAATTCACTATTGGCAATGGGATGTCAACACGATTTTGGGAGGATACATGGCTAGGGGAGACGCCCTTAGCTGTTCAATATCCAAGTCTATATAATATTGTCCAACGTAAGGAAGATTACGTTGGTACGATATTACAATCGGTACCTCTAAATATTCAGTTTAGGCGATCTTTGGTTGGGGAGAGATGGAAGTCATGGATACATCTGGTACGGAGAGTAATGGATGTACAATTAACCGACCAATCGGATTCCTTACATTGGACACTGACCAAGAATGGCTCATTCACGGTCAAATCATTTTATTTGGACCTAATTAACTCTGGCTTCCTCCCGAGATCCATTCATATCTGGAAAATTAAGGTCCCCTTGCGTATCAAAATTTTCATGTGGTTCGTGTATAAACAAGTGATCCTCACCAAAGACAATCTGTTAAAACGACATTGGGTAGGCAGCTCACGATATTGTTTTTGTGATAATAATGAAACAATACAACACCTCTTCATCGATTGTCCTTTGGCTAAACTTTTATGGCGCACTATTCATATAGCTTTCAACATTGCCCCTCCAATTAACATTGAATCGTTGTTTGGGACGTGGTTAGATGGGGTGGATCGCAATACTGCGAGTCATCTTCGAGTTGGAATATGTGCTTTTTTGTGGGCTATATGAAACTGCAGGAACGATATGATCTTTAACGGGCAACAATTTTTAAACTTCTTGCAGGTTATCTTCAGAGCTACTGCATGGATCCGTACGTGGTCCTTACTCACTCCTACGGAATCCAGGGAGCCGCTGGTTACTGGGTGCAACCAATGGAAGATGGTAGCACGGGTTATATTCAAGCAATTTGGATGAAGGTCGCTTAACAGGATAGGAGTTTAGGTCTCTAGTCCTGTTATCATCATCGGTTGTAATCTTGAGGTCTTTTATGGCTTTGCCATCCTGCTCCTTTTGCGAGGGATACTATTTGTTTTTTAAGACTTTTAATAATATTGCTGCATGCATCATTCAGATGCAGAGCCCGGGACCCGGGGGCACGCCTCCTTTTAAAAAAAAAAGGAGTATACTTGAACCGAACATGCACAATCATTCCTGGAGGCTGGAGTCGGTAAAATGATGCATCTGGTTTTACCTCTTACGCTAGCACGGATGGTTGAGTGTTTTGCTCATTTAAATGGTGTCTGGCATCTACCGATTTTCATTTCAGAAAGCATCTACCGAGTGTTTTGCTCCAGAACAAGACCGACCACACACAAAAGACAACACACGAGAATGGCAAGTTTGGAGGTGAAATCATAGCACATCGTGCTTGCACAACAAATCAGGGAAAGAACCAATGCTAGCACAAGCACATACAATCATCACATGCCACTTGAAGGTTCCAATTCAACCGCATCACTCAACAACAGGACGACCATCATCACTAGGAAAAGAAGAAGAAAGAAACGAAAAATCTCAAATTTTGTCCTAGCAAAAATTTGGCAACATATTGGCCACCAATCGCCGAATTAACCGTGTAGCAGCTAGCCTCTTGTCGCGAATCGCATGAAGAGGGCGGTAGGAAAGAATCCCCTGATGAACAGTGCCGGCTGGGAGCCGCCCGGCCGACGGGTCGATCTTCCGGCGATTTCAGCGGTGCGCCGTGACGAGCGTCTCGACGAACCGCAGCCCGTCGAACCTCGGCGCGAACCTGTCGTCCCGGCCGCTCGACGACGAGGATTCCTGCGAAAGCAGCAGGAAGTAGTACAAAACAGTTCAAGACGCCGTCGTGATCCCGAATCGAAACCGGGGATTGCTATCCAAGGAAGGAGGAGATTCTTTGGGAGGGGAAGACTGGGGGAGAAGGCAGGGGAGGAAACGGAACAGCGACCCGCGCGGACGCAGCACGTACCCGCTGTCGGAAGAGGAACCCGTCGCATCTGCCGACGACGACCGCGGCGGCGGTCGGCGGCGTCGGGGCGCGGTCGCACGCGAGGAGCTCCGCGCCGGAGGCCACGGCGACGGCGGCCGCGGACGCCACGGCGGCTGCTATTCCCCACATCATCGTCGATCCACTTTCCCCTCCTCCTCCTCTGGCGGCTGGCTGGCTGGCGGGGAGGGGAGAGAGGCGTGAACGCTGGCGGCACGCTGGAATCTCTTTGGCGGGCTGGAACCGTGCCGACGGCAAGATTCGTCTTTGCTTCTGGGCTTTTGTAGTTCCGGACTGCACAGGGCTCATGTAACGAGGACTTGTTCCTCAAACGAAAAATGTAACGAGGACTTTTTACTTTCTCAAAAGAAAATCTTGCTCCCTGTTTTTTTTATAAAAGAAGGACGTCCCCTTCCGATTTTCATTAAAGAAAACCCAAGCATCCAAACTAAACAACCTACGACAGGAAGCAAACGCGAAAAATCTACCATGCTTCTCCCTCTCAACTCCACCCCAACCTCCACATGAAGACTATCACAGCTAAGAGCATGGTTAATAATACAGCCAACAGTCGGCTATAAAAAGTTGACATGTCATCTACAACCAACCTCTTAGACTAGCCACAATGAAGAGTAACATACATTACTACCTCTGTTTCAGTTTATAAGTCCTACGCGTATACCTAGGTTGCCAATTTTATCACCTTAATATAAACTATATAACACAAAAATTATACGGTTTGAAAATAGAGCATCTGAAGTTTATATTGGTATATTTTTTATAATATATAACTTGTATTAAGTTGGTCAAATTAACGACCTAGGGGCACGCGCACGCCCTGTAAACTGAGAGAGAGGTTATAGACTATGTTACTACCTTCGTAGTGGGTGTCATGCAAAGCTCCATTTATTAGGTTATAGACTCATACTCCATTGGGACATGTGATGTTACAGTAACTAGATAAGTTACTAGAACTATCTCTCTCTTCATTAACTCATTGCCACATAGACAAATTTGTTGAGTTGAACTTGAAGTTACTGCTGAAGTTACTCCCACTGTGGCTAGTCTTAGCCGGCATGTACAATATTCAGTTTTAAATATGTACTAGTTTATCAATAGTTGACCCATCTTACTGTTGGGGAACGTTGCAGAAAATTAAAATTTTTCCTACAGTTTCACCAAGATCCATCTATGAGTTCATCTAAGCAACGAGTCTAGGGAGAGAGTTTGCATCTACATACCACTTGTAGATCGCGTGCGGAAGCTTGCAAGGTGATGATGTAGTCGTACTCGACGTGATCCAAATCACCGATGACCTGCGCCGAACGGACGGCACCTCCGCGTTCAACACACGTACGGAACAGCCACGTCTCCTCCTTCTTGATCCAGCAAGGAAGGGAGGAGAGGTTGAGGGAGATGGCACCAGCAGCAGCACGACGGCGTGGTGTTGATGGAGCTGCAGTACTCCGGCAGAGCTTCGCTAAGCACTATGGAGGTGGAGGAGGTGTTGGGGAGGGAGAAGGAGGCAACCAAAGGCCAGGGCGTTCAGGTATGAAGTCCCTCCTCTCCCCCACTATATATAGGGGTGCCAAGGGGGGTGGCCGGCCCTAGGAGATCAAATCTCCTAGGGGGTGCGGCGGCCAAGGGGGGTTTTCCCTCCCCCCAAGGCACCTAGGAGGTGCCTTATCCTCCTAGGACTCTTGCCCCCCTTGAACCCTAGGCGCATGGGCCTATGTGGGGCTGGTGCCCTTGGCCCATTAGGCCAAGGCGCACCCCCACACAGCCCATGTGGCCCCCCGGTACAGGTGGACCCACCCGGTGGACCCCCGGGACCCTTCCGGTGGTCCCGGTACAATACCGATAACCCCGAAACTTGTCCCGATGCCCGAAACAGGACTTCCCATATATAAATCTTTACCTCCGGACCATTCTGGAACTCCTCGTGACGTCCGGGATCTCATCCGGGACTCCGAACAACATTCGGGTTACTGCATATACATATCCCTATAACCCTAGCGCAACTGAACCTTAAGTGTGTAGACCCTACGGGTTCGGGAGACATGCAGACATGACCGAGACTCTCTCAGTCAATAACCATCAGCGGGATCTGGATACCCATGATGGCTCCCACATGCTCCTCGATGTTGTCATCGGATGAACCACTATGTCGAGGATTCGATCAAACCCTGTATGCAATTCCCTTTGTCAATCGGTACGTTACTTGCCCGAGACTCGATCGTCGGTATCCCAATACCTTGTTCAGTCTCGTTTCCGGCAAGTCACTTTACTCGTACCGTAATGCATGATCCCGTGTCCAACACCTTGGTCACATAGAGCTCAATATGATGATGCATTACCGAGTGGGCCCAGAGATACCTCTCCGTCATACGGAGTGACAAAACCCAGTCTCGATCCGTGTCAACCCAACAGCTACTTTCGGAGATACCTGTAATGCACCTTTATAGTCACCCAGTTACGTTGTGACGTTTGATACACCCAAGGCACTCTTACGGTATCCGAGAGTTACACGATCTCATGGTTGAAGGAAGAGATACTTGACACTTGCAAAGCTCTAGCAAAACGAACTACACGATCTTTTATGCTATGCTCAGGATTGGGTCTTGTCCATCACATCATTCTCCTAATGATGTGATCCCGTTATCAACGACATCCAATGTCCATAGTCGGGAAACCATGACTATCTGTTGATCACAACGAGCTGGTCAACTAGAGGCTTACCAGGGACATAGTGTGGTCTAAGTATTCACACGTGTATTACGATTTCCGGATAATACAGTTATAGCATGAATACAAGACAATTATCATGAACAATGAAATATAATAATACTTTTATTATTGCCTCTAGGGCATATTTCCAACAGTCTCCCACTTGCACTAGAGTCACTAATCTAGTTACATTGTGATGAATCGAACACCCATAGAGTTCTGGTGTTGATCATGTTTTGCACGCGAGAGAGGTTTAGTCAGCGGATCTGCGACATTCAGATCCGTGTGCACTTTGCAAATTTCTATGTCTCCATCTTGAACATTTTCACGGATGGAGTTGAAACGACGCTTGATGTGCCTGGTCTTCTTGTGAAACCTGGGCTCCTTTGCGAGGGCAATAGCTCCAGTGTTGTCACAGAAGAGTTTGATCGGCCCCGACGCATTGGGTATGACTCCTAGGTCGGTGATGAACTCCTTCACCCAAATCGCTTCATGTGCTGCCTCCGAGGCTGCCATGTACTCCGCTTCACACGTAGATCCCGCCACGACGCTCTGCTTGCAGCTGCACCAGCTTACTGCTCCACCATTCAACATATACACGTATCCGGTTTGTGACTTAGAGTCATCCAGATCTGAGTCGAAGCTAGCGTCGACGTAACCCTTTACGACGAGCTCTTCATCTCCTCCATAAACGAGAAACATGTCCTTTGTCCTTTTCAGGTACTTCAGGATATTCTTGACCGCTGTCCAGTGTTCCTTGCCGGGATTACTTTGGTATCTTGCTACCAAACTTACGGCAAGGTTTACATCGGGTCTGGTACACAGCATGGCATACATAATAGATCCTATGGCTGAAGCATAGGGGATGACACTCATCTCTTCTTTATCTTTTGCCGTGGTCGGTGACTGAGCTGAGCTCAGTCTCATACCTTGTAACATAGGCAAGAACCCCTTCTTGGACTGATCCATTCTGAATCTCTTCAAAATCTTATCAAGGTATGTGCTTTGTGAAAGACCTATGAGGCGTCTCGATCTATCTCTATAGATCTTGATGCCTAATATATAAGCAGCTTCTGCAAGGTCCTTCATTGAAAAACACTTATTCAAGTAGGCCTTAATGCTGTCCAGAAATTCTATATTATTTCCCATCAGGAGTATGTCATCTACATATAATATGAGAAATGCTACAGAGCTCCCACTCACTTTCTTGTAAACGCAGGCTTCTCCATAAGTCTGCATAAACCCAAACGCTTTGATCATCTCATCAAAGCGAATGTTCCAACTCCGAGATGCTTGCACCAGTCCATAAATGGATCGCTGGAGCTTGCATACTTTGTTAGCGTTCTGAGGATCGACAAAACCTTCCGGCTGCATCATATACAGTTCTTCCTTAAGATGCCCGTTAAGGAATGCTGTTTTGACGTCCATCTGCCATATCTCATAATCATAGTATGCGGCAATTGCTAACATGATTCGGACGGACTTTAGCTTCGCTACGGGAGAGAATGTCTCGTCGTAGTCAATCCCTTGAACCTGTCGATAACCCTTAGCGACAAGTCGAGCTTTATAGATGGTACCATCCGCGTCCGTCTTCTTCTTAAAGATCCATTTGTTTTCTATCGCTCGCCGATCATCGGGCAAGTCTGTCAAAGTCCATACTTTGTTTTCATACATGGATTCTATCTCGGATTTCATGGCTTCAAGCCATTTGTTGGAATCCGGGCCCGCCATTGCTTCTTCATAGTTCGAAGGTTCATTGTTGTCTAACAACATGATTTCCAGGACAGGGTTGCCGTACCACTCTGGTGCGGAACGTGTCCTTGTGGACCTACGAAGTTCAGCAGTAACTTGATCCGAAGTACTTTGATCATTATCATGGTTTTCCTCTTCAGTTGGTGTGGGCATCACAGGAACGGTTTCCTGTGCTGCGTCACTATCCCGCTCAAGAGGTAGTACTTCATCGAGTTCTACTTTCCTCCCACTTACTTCTTTCGAGAGAAACTCTTTTTCCAGAAAGCATCCGTTCTTGGCAACAAAGATCTTGCCTTCGGATCTTAAGTAGAAGGTATACCCTATAGTTTCCTTAGGGTATCCTATGAATACGCATTTTTCCGACTTGGGTTCGAGCTTTTCAGGTTGAAGTTTCTTGACATAAGCTTCGCATCCCCAAACTTTTAGAAATGACAGCTTAGGTTTCTTTCCAAACCATAATTCATACGGTGTCGTCTCAACGGATTTAGACGGTGCCCTATTTAAAGTGAATGTAGCTGTCTCTAGAGCGTATCCCCAAAATGATAGCGTTAAATCGGTAAGAGACATCATAGACCGCACCATATCCAATAGAGTGCGATTACGATGTTCGGACACACCGTTTCGCTGAGGTGTTCCAGGCGGCATGAGCTGTGAAACGATTCCACATTTCTTTAAGTGTGTACCAAATTCGTGACTTAAGTATTCTCCTCCACGATCTGATCGTAAGAATTTTATCTTTCGGTCACGTTGATTCTCCACCTCTTTCTGAAATTCCTTGAACTTTTCAAAGGTCTCAGACTTGTGTTTCATTAAGTAGACATACCCATATCTACTCAAGTCATCTGTGAGGGTGAGAACATAACGATATCCTCCGCGAGCCTCAACGCTCATTGGACCGCACACATCGGTATGTATGATTTCCAACAAGTTGGTTGCTCGCTCCATTGTTCCGGAGAACGGAGTCTTGGTCATTTTGCCTAAGAGGCATGGTTCGCACGTGTCAAACGATTCATAATCAAGAGACTCTAAAAGTCCATCGGCATGGAGCTTCTTCATGCGCTTGACACCAATGTGACCAAGGCGGCAGTGCCACAAATATGTGGGACTATCATTATCAACTTTACATCTTTTGGCATCTACACTATGAACATGTGTGATATTACGCTCGAGATTCATTAAGAATAAACCATTGACCATCGGAGCATGACCATAAAACATATCTCTCATATAAATCGAACAACCATTATTCTCAGACTTAAATGAGTAGCCATCTCGTATTAAACGAGATCCAGATACAATGTTCATGCTCAAACTTGGCACTAAATAACAATTATTAAGGTTCAAAACTAATCCCGTAGGTAAATGTAGAGGCAGCGTGCCGACGGCGATCACATCGACTCTGGAACCATTCCCGACGCGCATCGTCACCTCGTCCTTCGCCAGTCTCCGTTTATTCCGCAGCTCCTGCTGTGAGTTACAAATATGAGCAACGGCACCGGTATCAAATACCCAGGAGTTACTACGAGTACTGGTAAGGTACACATCAATCACATGTATATCAAATATACCTTTGGTGTTGCCGGCCTTCTTATCCGCTAAGTATTTGGGGCAGTTCCGCTTCCAGTGACCCTTCCCCTTGCAATAAAAGCACTCAGTCTCAGGCTTGGGTCCATTCTTTGACTTCTTCCCGGTAACTGGCTTACCAGGTGCGGCAACATCTTTGCCGCCCTTCTTGAAGTTCTTCTTACCCTTGCCCTTCTTGAACTTAGTGGTCTTATTGACCATCAACACTTGATGTTCTTTCTTGATTTCAGCCTCTGCTGACTTCAGCATCGAGAACACTTCAGGAATGGTCTTTTCCATTCCCTGCATGTTGTAGTTCATCACAAAGCTCTTGTAGCTTGGTGGGAGCGACTAGAGGATTCTGTCAATGACCGCCTCATCTGGGAGGTTAATGTTCAGCTGGGTCATACGGTTGTGCAACCCAGACATCTTCAGGATGTGCTCACTGACAGAACTGTTCTCCTCCATCTTACAACTGTAGAACTTGTCGGAGACATCATATCTCTCGACCCGGGCATGAGCTTGAAAAACTAGTTTCAGCTCTTCGAACATCTCATATGCTCCGTGATGCTCAAAACGCTTTTGGAGCCCCGGTTCTAAGCTGTAAAGCATGCCGCACTGAACGAGGGAGTAATCATCAGCGCGAGACTGCCAAGCATTCATAATGTCTTGGTTCTGTGGGACGGGAGCGTCACCTAGCGGTCCTTCTAGGACATATTGTTTCCTGGCAGCTATGAGGATGATCCTCAGGTTCCGGACCCAGTCCGTATAGTTGCTGCCATCATCTTTCAGCTTGGTTTTCTCTAGGAACGCGTTGAAGTTCATGTTGACATTAGCGTTGGCCATTGATCTACAAGACATATTTGCAAAGGTTTTAGACTAAGTTCATGGTAATAAAGTTCTAATCAAATTATGAACTCCCACTTAGATTAGACATCCCTTTAGTCATCTAAGTGTTACACGATCCAAGTCGACTAGCCCGTGTCCGATCATCACGTGAGACGGACTAGTCATCGTCGGTGAACTTTTCATGTTGATCGTATCTTCTATACGATTCGTGTTCGACCTTTCGGTCTCCGTGTTCCGAGGCCATGTCTGCACATGCTAGGCTCGTCAAGTTAACCCTAAGTGTTTTCGCTGTGTAAAACTGTCTTACACCCGTTGTATGTGAACGTAAGAATCCATCACACCCGATCATCACGTGGTGCTTAGAAACGACGAACTGTAGCAACGGTGCACAGTTAGGGGAGAACACTTCTTGAAATTTTATAAGGGATCATCTTATTTACTACCGTCGTCCTAAGTAAACAAGATGCATAATACATAATAAACATCACATGCAATTATATAGTTGTGACATGATATGGCCAATATCATATAGCTCCATTGATCTTCATCTTCGGGGCTCCATGATCATCTTGTCACCGGCTTGACACCATGATCTCCATCATCGTGTCTTCATGAAGTTGTCACGCCAACGACTACTTCTACTTCTATGACTAACGTTTAGCAATAAAGTAAAATAGTTTACATGGCGTTATTCAATGACACGCAGGTCATACAAAAAATAATGACAACTCCTATGGCTCCTGCCGGTTGTCATACTCATCGACATGCAAGTCGTGAATCCTATTACAAAGAACATGATCTCATACATCACAATTCATCATTCATCACAACCTCTGGCCATATCACATCACATGATCAATCGCTGCAAAAACAAGTTAGACGTCCTCTAATTGTTGTTGCATCTTTTACGTGGCTGCAATTGGGTTCTAGCAAGAACGTTTTCTTACCTACGAATCACCACAACGTGATTTTGTCAACTTCTATTTACCCTTCATAAGGGCCCTGTTCATCAATTCCGCTCCAACTAAGGTGGGAGAGACAGACACCCGCCAGCCACCTTATGCAACTAGTGCATGTCAATCGGTGGAACCGGTCTCACGTAAGCGTACGTGTAAGGTTGGTCCGGGCCGCTTCATCCCACAATACCGTTGAGCAAGAAAAGACTAGTAGAGGCAAGTAAGATGACAAAATCCACGCCCACAACAAAGTTGTGTTCTACTCGTGCAAAGAGAACTACGCATAGACCTAGCTCATGATGCCACTGTTGGGGAACGTTGCAGAAAATTAAAATTTTTCCTACGGTTTCACCAAGATCCATCTATGAGTTCATCTAAGCAACGAGTCTAGGGAGAGAGTTTGCATCTACATACCACTTGTAGATCGCGTGCGGAAGCTTGCAAGGTGATGATGTAGTCGTACTCGACGTGATCCAAATCACCGATGACCTGCGCCGAATGGACGGCACCTCCGCGTTCAACACACGTACGGAACAGCCACGTCTCCTCCTTCTTGATCCAGCAAGGAAGGGAGGAGAGGTTGAGGGAGATGGCACCAGCAGCAGCACGACGGCGTGGTGTTGATGGAGCTGCAGTACTCCGGCAGAGCTTCGCTAAGCACTATGGAGGTGGAGGAGGTGTTGGGGAGGGAGAAGGAGGCAACCAAAGGCCAGGGCGTTCAGGTATGAAGTCCCTCCTCTCCCCCACTATATATAGGGGTGCCAAGGGGGGGTGGCCGGCCCTAGGAGATCAAATCTCCTAGGGGGGTGCGGCGGCCAAGGGGGGTTTTCCCTCCCCCCAAGGCACCTAGGAGGTGCCTTATCCTCCTAGGACTCTTGCCCCCCTTGAACCCTAGGCGCATGGGCCTATGTGGGGCTGGTGCCCTTGGCCCATTAGGCCAAGGCGCACCCGCACACAGCCCATGTGGCCCCCCGGGACAGGTGGACCCACCCGGTGGACCCCCGGGACCCTTCCGGTGGTCCCGGTACAATACCGATAACCCCGAAACTTGTCCCGATGCCCGAAACAGGACTTCCCATATATAAATCTTTACCTCCGGACCATTCCGGAACTCCTCGTGACGTCCGGGATCTCATCCGGGACTCCGAACAACATTCGGGTTACTGCATATACATATCCCTATAACCCTAGCGCAACTGAACCTTAAGTGTGTAGACCCTACGGGTTCGGGAGACATGCAGACATGACCGAGACTCTCTCAGTCAATAACCATCAGCGGGATCTGGATACCCATGATGGCTCCCACATGCTCCTCGATGTTGTCATCGGATGAACCACTATGTCGAGGATTCGATCAAACCCTGTATGCAGTTCCCTTTGTCAATTGGTACGTTACTTGCCCGAGACTCGATCGTCGGTATCCCAATACCTTGTTCAGTCTCGTTTCCGGCAAGTCACTTTACTCGTACCGTAATGCATGATCCCGTGTCCAACACCTTGGTCACATAGAGCTCAATATGATGATGCATTACCGAGTGGGCCCAGAGATACCTCTCCGTCATACGGAGTGACAAAACCCAGTCTCGATCCGTGTCAACCCAACAGCTACTTTCGGAGATACCTGTAATGCACCTTTATAGTCACCCAGTTACGTTGTGACGTTTGATACACCCAAGGCACTCTTACGGTATCCGGGAGTTACACGATCTCATGGTTGAAGGAAGAGATACTTGACACTTGCAAAGCTCTAGCAAAACGAACTACACGATCTTTTATGCTATGCTTAGGATTGGGTCTTGTCCATCACATCATTCTCCTAATGATGTGATCCCGTTATCAACGACATCCAATGTCCATAGTCGGGAAACCATGACTATCTGTTGATCACAACGAGCTGGTCAACTAGAGGCTTACCAGGGACATAGTGTGGTCTAAGTATTCACACGTGTATTACGATTTCCGGATAATACAGTTATAGCATGAATACAACACAATTATCATGAACAATGAAATATAATAATACTTTTATTATTGCCTCTAGGGCATATTTCCAACACTTACATCCTCACAAAGGGTCTTGGGTCTCGTGTTGCAGCTGACTACTGTTAGACTAAGTATATATTAGATATACGTGTTGTAACATAACCTGTATTTGTACGGTTCCCTCTTATAAATATATAACAGTCATACCCACCAAGGATATCAAGCATTGTTCCAAACCCTAGTATGTTTAACATGGTATCAGACGACGCGTTCGATCCGCGTCGCGCTTCCGCCTCCTTTGCTGCCGCCGCGTCGGCCACTACCGTCACGCCGCCTCTGTCAACCCTAGCGATGGAGTCTCCGTTCCTGGCGTCGCCTCCGCTCGCTTAGGCCCGATCGACCGAGTCGGGGTCGCATCCTCCTGCACTGCGTCGATCACCCGCGATGCAATCGCTCGCGGCCGGCGCCCCGATTCTGCCGCGTGATGCGCCTTGCTACCTCTTGAGCACTGCGTTGGATTTTCTTGAAGAGAAAAGGAGATGCAGCAAAGTAGCGTAAGTATTTCCCTCGGTTTTTGAGAACCAAGCCCTGTTCAAGAATTCATCCGATTAACCAGTTAACTTGTCGATTAATCCCTACTCATAGGGTGCCCGAGTAGTCGATTACCCGATAAATCGTCCGATTAATTGATTAAATGGCCGATTAGCTTGCCGATTAGCCTATTAATCCCCTACTCACCAGCCGACCGAGCAGTTACCAGTTAATGATTTCCTCAACAATGGAACCAAGGTATCAATTCAGTAAGAGGCTACGCGCGAGTCCCTCGTACCTGCGCAAAACAAATAACTCATCGCAACCAACGCGATAAGGGGTTGCCAATCCCTTCAAGGTCACTTACGAGAGTGAGATCTGATAGATATGATAAGATAATATTTTTGGTATTTTTGTGATAAAGATGCAAAGTAAAATAAAAACAAAGTAAAAAGCAAAGGAAATAACTAAGTATTGCAAGATTAATATGATGAAGATAGACCCGGGGGCCATAGGTTTCACTAGTGGCTTCTCTCGAGAGCATAAGTATTTTACGGTGGGTGAACGAATTACTGTTGAGCAATTGACAGAATTGAGCATAGTTATGAGAATATCTAGGTATAATCATGTATATAGGCATCACGTCCGAGACAAGTAGACCGACTCCTGCCTGCATCTACTACTATTACTCCAATCATCGACTGCTATCCAGCATGTATCTAGAGTATTAAGTTCATGAAAACAGAGTAACGCCTTAAGCAAGATGACATGATGTAGAGGGATAGATTCATGCAATATGATAAAAAAACCATCTTGTTATCCTCGATGGCAACAATACAATACGTGCCCTGCTGCCCCTACTGTCACTGGGAAAGGACACCGCAAGATTGAACCCAAAACTAAGCACTTCTCCCATTGCAAGAAAGATCAATCTAGTAGGCCAAACCAAACTGATAATTCGAAGAGACTTGCAAAGATAACCAATCATACATAAAAGAATTCAGAGAAGATTCAAATATTGTTCATAGATAATCTTGATCATAAACCCACAATTTATCGGTCTCAACAAACACACCGCAAAAAGAAGATTATATCGAATAGATCTCCACAAGAAAGGGGGAGAACATTGTATTGAGATCCAAAAAGAGAGAAGAAGCCATCTAGCTAATAACTATGGACCCGAAGGTCTGACGTAAACTGCTCACACTTCATCGGAGAGGCTATGGTGTTGATGTAGAAGTCCTCCATGATGGATGCCCCCTCCGGCGGAGCTCCGGAACAGGCCCCAAGATGGGATCTCGTGGATACAGAAAATTATGGCGGTGGAATTAGGGTTTTGGCTCCGTATCTGATCGTTTGAGGGTACATAGGTATATATAGGAGGAAGAAGTACGTCGGTGGAGCAACAAGGGGGGCACGAGGATGGAGGGCGCGCCTGGGGGGGGGGGAGGCGCGCCCCCTACCTCGTGGCCTCCCTGTTGGTTGCTTGACGTAGGCTCCAAGTCTCCTGGGTCTTGTTCGTTGAGAAAATCACGTCCCCGAAGGTTTCATTCTGTTTGGACTCCGTTTGATATTCCTTTTCTTCGAAACCCTAAAATAGGGCAAAAAATAGCAATTCTGGGTTGGGCCTCCGGTTAATAGGTTAGTCCCAAAAATAATATAAAAGTGGATAATAAAGCCCAATAATGTCCAAAACAGTAGATAATATAGCATGGAGCAATCAAAAATTATATATACGTTGGAGACGTATCAAGCATTCCCAAGCTTAATTCCTGCTCGTCCTCAAGTAGGTAAATGATAAAAAAGATAATTTTTGATGTGGAGTGCTACTTGGCATAATTTTAATGTAACTCTTTTTAATTGTGGTATGAATATTCAGATCTGAAAGATTCAAGATAAAAGTTTAATATTGACATAAAAATAATAATACTTCAAGCATACTAACAAAGCAATCATGTCTTCTTAAAATAACATGGCCAAAGAAAGTTATCCCTACAAAATCATATAGTCTGGTTATGCTCTATCTTCACCACACAAAATATTTAAATCATGCACAGCCCCGATCACAAGCCAAGCAATTGTTTCATACTTTTGACATTCTCAAACTTTGTCAATCTTCACGCAATACATGAGCGTGAGCCATGGATATAGCACTATATGTGAAATAGAATGATGGTTGTGGAGAAGACAAAAAGGGGAAGATAGTCTCACATCAACTAGGCGTATCAACGGGTTATGGAAATGCCCAACAATAGATATCAATGTGAGTGAGTAGGAATTGCCATGCAACGGATGCACTAGAGCTATAAGTATATGAAAGCTCAACAAAAGAAACTAAGTGGGTGTGCATCCAACTTGCTTGCTCATGAAGACCTAGGGCATTTTGAGGAAGCCCATCATTGGAATATACAAGCCAAGTTCTATAATGAAAAATTCCCACTAGTATATGAAAGTGACAAAATGAGAGACTCTCTATCATGAATATCATGGTGCTACTTTGAAGCACAAGTGTGGTAAAGGATAGTAACATTGTCCTTTCTCTCTTTTTCTCTCATTTTTTTATTTGGGCCTTTTCTCCTTTTTATGGCTTTTTTTCGTCCGGAGTCTCATCCCGACTTTTGGGGGAATCATAGTCTCCATCTTCCTTTCCTCACTGGGACAATGCTCTAATGATGATGATCATCACACTTTTATTTTCTTACAACTGAACAATTACAACTCGATACTTAAAACAAAATATGACTCTATATGAATGCCTCCGGCAGTGTACCGGGATATGCAATGAATCAAGAGTGACATATATGAAAGAATTATGAATAGTGGCTTTGCCACAAATACGATGCCAACTACATGATCATGCTAAGCAATATGACAATGATGGAGTGTGTCATAATAAACGGAACGGTGGAAAGTTGCATGGCAATATATCTCGGAATGGCCATGGAAATGCCATAGTAGGTAGGTATGGTGACTGTTTTGAGGAAGGTATATGGTGGGTGTATAATACCGGCGAAAGGTGCACGGTATTAGAGATGCTAGCAATGGTGGAAGGAAGAAAAGTGCATATAATCCATGGACTCAACATTAGTCATAAAGAACTCATATACTTATTGCAAAAATCTACAAGTTATCGAAGCAAAGTATTACGCGCATGCTCCTATGGGATAGATTGGTAGGAAAATACTATCGCTCGTCCCCGACCGCCACTCATAAGGAAGACAATCAAAAAAATAAATCATGCTCCGACTTCATCACATAACGGTTCACCATACGTGCATGCTACGGGAATCACAAACTTTAACACAAGTATTTATCAAATTCACAACAACTCAACTAGCACAACTTTAATATCACCATCTTCATATCTCAAATCAATTATCAAGTATCAAAGTTCTCATAGTATTCAACACACTCATAAGAAAGTTTTTAATAATCTTTGAATACCAAGCATATTAGGATTATTTAAGCAAATTACCATGCTATTTAAGACTCTCAAAATAATCTAAGTGAAGCATGAGAGATCAATTGTTTCTATAAAACAATTCCATCACCGTGCTCTAAAAAATATAAGTGAAGTACTAGAGCAAAACTATATAACTCAAATGATATAAGTGAAGCACATAGAGTATTCTAACAAATTCCAAATCATATATGGTTCTCTCAAAAGGTGTGTACAGCAAGGATGATTGTGGTAAACTAAAAATTAAAGACTCAGATCATACAAGATGCTCCAAGCAAAACACATATCATGTGGTGAATAAAAATATAGCTCCAAGTAAAGTTACCGATAGAAGTAGACGAAAGAGGGGATGCCTTCCGGGGCATCCCCAAGCTTTGGCTTTTATGTGGCCTTAGATTATCTTGGGGTGACATGGGAATCCCCAAGCTTAGGCTCTTTCCACTCCTTGTTCCATAATCCATCAAATCTTTACCCAAAACTTGAAAACTTCACAACACAAACTTAAAGTAGAAAATCTCGTGAGCTCCGTTAGCGAAAGAAAACAAAAGACCACTTCAAGGTACTGTAATGAACTCATTCTTTATTTGGTGTTAAACCTACTGTATTTAAAATTCTCCATGGTTTATAAACTATTTTACTAGCCATAGATTCATCAAAATAAGCAAAGAACACACAAAAACAGAATCTGTCAAAAACAGAACAGTCTATAGTAATAAGTAGATAGCGCAAGATATGGATCCCCAAAAATTCTAAAATAAATTGCTGGACGTGAGAAATTTATCTATTAATCATATGAAAAAAGAATTAACTAAATAACACTTTCCAAATAAAAATGGCAGCAGTTCTCGTGAGCGCTAAAGTTTCTGTTTTTTCACAGCAAGATATCAAGATTTTCCCCAAGTCTTCCCAACGGTTCTACTTGGCACAAACACTAATTAAGCACAAAAAACACAACCAAAACAGAGGCTAGATAAATTATTTATTACCAAACAGGAGCAAAAAGCAAGGAATAAAAATAAAATTGGGTTGCCTTCCAACAAGCGCTATCATTTAACGCCCCTAGCTAGGCATAAAAAGCAAGGATAGATCTAGGTATTGCCATCTTTGGTAGGCAATCCATAAGTTGCTCTCATAATAGATTCATAAGGTAATTTAATTTTCTTTCTAGGAAATTTTTCCATGCCTTTCCTTAACGGAAATTGGAATCTAATATTTACTTCCTTCATATCAATAATTGCACCAATCATTTTAAGGAAAGGTCTACCGAGAATAATAGGACATGAAGGATTGCAATCTATGTCAAGAACAATAAAATCTACGGGCACATAATTCCTATTTGCAACAATAAGAACATCATTAATTCTTCCCGTAGGTTTCTTAATAGTGGAATCCGCAAGGTGCAAGTTTAGAGAGCAATCATCAAAATCACGAAAACCAAACAAATCACACAAAGTCTTTGGAATCATGGAAACACTAGCACCCAAATCACACAAAGCATAGCATTAATGATCTTTAATCTTAATTTTAATAGTTGGTTCCCACTCATCATAAAGTTTTCTAGGGATAGAAACTTCTAACTCACGTTTTTCTTCATAAGATTGCATCAAGGCATCAACGATATGTTTAGTAAACGCTTTATTTTGAGTATAAGCATGAGGAGAATTTAGCACGGATTGCAACAAGGAAATACAATCAATCAAAGAGCAATTTTCATAATTAAATTTCTTGAATCCAAAATAGTGGGTTTAGCAACATCTAGGGTTTTAATTTCTTCAATCCACTTTCATCAAATTTAGCATCAAGATCTAAAAACTCCGAATTTTTGGAACGCCTTCTAGGTAAAGGTGGATCATGTTCAGTCCCATCATTATCAAGATTCATATTGCAAAACAAAGATTTAATATGGGACACATCAATAACTTTTAGATCTTCATCTTTATTTTCATAGGAACTGGAAGAACACGCTCTTATAAAGGCATCTTTCTTAGCACGCATCCTAGCGGTTCTTTATTTGCACTCATCAATGGAAATTCTCATGGCTTTGAGAGACTCATTGATATCATGCTTAGGAGGAATAGATCTAAGTTTCAAAGAATCAACATCAAGAGAAATTCTATCAACGTTCCTAGCCAACTCATCAATCTTAAGTAATTTTTCTTCAATCAAAGCATTGAAATTCTTT
This sequence comes from Triticum aestivum, assembly GCF_018294505.1. NCBI lineage: Eukaryota > Viridiplantae > Streptophyta > Magnoliopsida > Poales > Poaceae > Triticum > Triticum aestivum. The sequence goes on from NC_057794.1 coordinate 475,909,116, forward strand.
TGTGAAGTAATATTAATATTAGATTCAAAATCAGAGGGCATATTATTATAATTTCTATAAGAATTGTTGTAGGAATTACCATAATTATTAGAGGGATTACAAGGATAAGGCCTAGGATTAAAATTTCCTCTATACGCGTTGTTACCAAAATTGTTCCTACCAACAAAATTCACATCCATAGATTCATTATTATTCTCAATCAAAGTAGACAAGGGCATATCATTATAATCAGAAGAAACACTCTTACTAGCAAATAATTTCATAAGTTCATCCATCTTTCCACTCAAAACATTAATTTCTTCTATCGCATGCACCTTTTTATTAGTAGATCTTTCAGTATGCCATTGAGAATAATTAACCATAATATTATCTAGGAGTTTAGTAGCTTCTCCTAAAGTGATTTACATAAAAGTGCCTCCCGCGGTCGAATCTAAAAGATTTCTAGAAGCAAAGTTCTATCCGGCATAAAAATTTTGTATAATCATCCACAAATTTAAACCATGAGTAGGACAATTACGTATCATTAATTTCATCCTCTCTCAAGCTTGTGCAACATGTTCTTGATCAAGTTGCTTAAAATTCATAATATCGTTTCTAAGAGAGATGATCTTAGCGGGAGGAAAATACTTAAAGATAAAAGCATCTTTGCACTTATTCCAAGAATCAATACTATTTTTAGGCAAAGACGAAAACCAAGCTTTAACACGATCTCTACGTGAAAAAGGGAATAGCTTCAATTTAAAAATATCATTATCCACATCTTTCTTCTTTTGCAAATCACACAAATCAACGAAGCTATTTAGATGGGTAGCGGCATCTTCACTAGGAAGGCCGGAAAACAAATCTTTCATAACAAGATTCAATAAGGCGTCATTAATTTCACAAGATTCGGCATCGGTAAGAGGAGCAATCGGAGTGCTAATAAAATCATTGTTGTTGGTATTGGTAAAGTCACACAATTCAGTGTTATCTTGAGTCATCGTGACAAGCAAGCAAACTAACACACAAGCAAACAAAAAGCAAGCAGGCAAAAAGAGGCAAATAGAGAAAGAGAGGGAGGATGGAGAGAGAGAGTGCGAATAAAACGGCAAGGGTGAAGTGGGGGAGAGGAAAACAAGAGGCAAATGGCAATTAATGTAATGCGGGGGATAAGGGTATGTGATGGGTACTTGGTATGTTGACTTTTGCGTAGACTCCCCGGCAACGGCGCCAGAAATTCTTTTTGCTACCTCTTGAGCACTGCGTTGGATTTCCTTGAAGAGGAAAAGAGAGGAAGCAAAGTAGCGTAAGTATTTCCCTCAGTTTTTGAGAACCAAGGTATCAATCCAGTAGGAGGCTACGCGTGAGTCCCTCGTACCTGCACAAAACAAATAACTCCTCGCAACCAACGCGATAAGGGGTTGTCAATCCCTTCAGGGTCACTTACGAGAGTGAGATCTGATAGATATGATAAGATAATATTTTTTGTATTTTTGTGATAAAGATGCAAAGTAAAATAAAGGGCCAATTCCATTTTCCCCCTAACTTTGTCCCGACCTCATCTTTACCCCTAAATAAAAACAGTGCTCAACTTTGCCCCTCTTCCGTTAGGTGCGCTTATAGAAATGCCCTTCCGTACATTTTCCGTCCAGTCAAAGGCCTTTGACCGTTAGATTTTTCTATAGGCGCACTTAACGGTCAAAGGCCTTTGACTGGACGGAAAATGTACGGAAGGGCATTTCTATAAGCACACTTAACGGAAGAGGGGCAAAGTTGAGCACTGTTTTTATTTAGGGGTAAAGATGAGGTCGGGACAAAGTTAGGGGTAAAAATGTAAATCTCCCTAAAATAAAAGCAAAGTAAAAGGCAAAGGAAATAACTAAGTATTGGAAGATTAATATGATGAAGATAGACCCGGGGGCCATAGGTTTCACTATGGCTTCTCTCAAGAGCATAAGTATTTTATGGTGGGTGAACGAATTACTGTTGAGCAATTGACAGAATTGAGCATAGTTATGGGAATATCTAGGTATGATCATGTATATAGGCATCACGTCCGAGACAAGTAGACCGACTCCTACCTGCATCTACTACTATTACTCCACTCATCGACCGCTATCCAGCATGCATCTAGAGTATTAAGTTCATGAAAACAGAGTAACGCCTTAAGCAAGATGACATGGTGTAGAGGGATAGATTCATGCAATATGATAAAAAAACCATCTTGTTATCCTCGATGGCAACAATACAATACGTGCCTTGCTGCCCCTACTGTCACTGGGAAAGGACACCGCAAGATTGAACCCAAAGCTAAGCACTTCTCCCATTGCAAGAAAGATCAATCTAGTAGGCCAAACCAAACTGATAATTCGAAGAGACTTGCAAAGATAACCAATCATACATAAAAGAATTCAGAGAAGATTCAAATATTGTTCATAGATAATCTTGATCATAAACCCACAATTCATCGGTCTCAACAAACACATCGCAAAAAGAAGATTACATCGAATAGATCTCCACAAGAGAGGGGGAGAACATTGTATTGAGATCCAAAAAGAGAGAAGAAGCCATCTAGCTAATAACTATGGACCCGAAGGTCTGAGGTAAACTGCTCACACTTCATCGGAGAGGCTATGGTGTTGATGTAGAAGCCCTCCGTGATGGATGCCCCCTTCGACGGAGCTCTGGAACAGGCCCCAAGATGGGATCTCGTGGATACAGAAAATTACGCCGGTGGAATTAGGGTTTTGGCTCCGTATCTGATCGTTTGGGGGTACGTAGGTATATATAGGAGGAAGAAGTACATCGGTGGAGCAATAGGGGGCCCACGAGGGTGGAGGGCACGCCTGGGGGGGGGGGTAGGCGCCTCCCTACCTCATGGCCTCCCTGTTGGTTGCTTGACATAGGGTCCAAGTCTCGTGGGTCTTGTTCGTTGAGAAAATCATGTTCCCGAAGGTTTCATTCCATTTGGACTCCGTTTGATATTCCTTTTCTCCGAAACCCTAAAATAGGCAAAAAAAATAGCAATTCTGGGCTGGGCCTCCGGTTAATAGGTTAGTCCCAAAAATAATATGAAAGTGGATAATAAAGCCCAATAATGTCCAAAACAGTAGATAATATAGCATGGAGCAATCAAAAATTATAGATACATTGGAGACGTATCACGCCTCCACTGCCGGCCTCCTACGGCGCCTCCGCGCGGGTGCCCTACGGCGGCCACCCTGCTCCGGCTCAATTCCCCGACGCGCCGCTGGCCTCGGGGCCCTATGGTGCTCCCGTACAGGCGCCCTATGGTGGCCCGTACCCTGCGTCGTACGTCGCGTCACCGCCGGTGTCGTACGGTCCGCCTCTTGTAGTGCACTATGAAGCACCGTATGGTGCGCCCTACGCCGCCACTCCTCTGTCATACGTCGCGCCTGCCTCCCTACCCTACGGTGTGCCCCCTTCGGCGCCCTCCGGTCATCACCAACACTACCGTACGCCTCCGTCGACTGATGCGCTGGTTTCGTTCAGTGGAGTCCCGACGCCTGACCCGCCGTTCTCCGCGCCGATGGCCGATCCAGGACCGTTCCACTTTGCTCATCTGGTGACGGTGAAGCTCTCTGCTGATAACTACATCCTGTGGCGTGCTCAAGTGTTGCCGCTGATGCGTAGTCATTACCTTGAGTGGTATGTTGATGGCTCGCTGCCGTGCCCTCCGGCCTTGGTTCCGGTGCCCTCAGCTGCTGGTGGTTCCGTCATGGTGTCCAACCATGCTCATCGTCGGTGGATCGCTCAGGATCAGGCTATTCTAGGTGCTATTCCATCCTCGTTCACTCCCTCTATGGCCGGCATGGTGGTCTTTGCCGCGACATCGAGGGACGCATGGGCCACGCTCGACTCCAGCTTCTCCTCACAGTCGATGGCCCGTTCTTCTGCCATTCGTAATCAGTTGGGCGAGGTCAAGAAAAATGATCGCTCCGTCACGGCCTTCTTCAACAAGGTCAAAACCTTGGCTGATACACTGTCATCCATTGGAAAGCCTCTCCGTGATGAGGAGTTTACTTCATTCATTCTCAATGGGCTTTGATGAGGACTATGATTCTCTTGTTGAAAACATCAATGGACGTGACACGCCGATGCCGCCTCGCGATCTCTACGCACGCCTCCTCAACACCGAACAGCGGCTCGTTGCTCACCGCTCCGTTGGCGTCTACACGAAGGGTCCTTCTGCGATCGCTGCTCTCCACGGGGGTGCCCGCGGTACCAAGCAGAAAGCGCCGCCGTCCTCAGGCAACCAGCCCCGTCTGCCCGCTCCACCTCCTCCGACAGCTGGCCACAAGCGGCTCCACTGCGAGGCATGTGGTGGTGGAGTTGAGTGTCAACTCTGCGGCATTGAGGGGCACTTGGCGTCTCGCTGCCATCGTCGCTTTAAACGAGATTTTCTTGACATTGGGAACAATGGGAAGGGCAATGAGAAACAAGTTGCTCTCGCTACACAGGATCCCTGGTTCACTCCTTCATACTCTATGGATCCTTCCTGGTACATGGACATGGGCGCTACGGACCATTTGATGAGCCAGCTTGACAAGTTGGCCACTCGCCAGCCCTACACCGGTCATGATCAAGTCCGCACGGCCAATGGATCAGGTATGCCCATCTCACATGTTGGTCAGGCATCTCTCCTTTCACGTACCACTAAAACCTTGCGTCTGCTTGATGTCCTTTGTGTTCCTTCTGTCACATGTAGTTTACTCTCGGTTCCTAAATTAACTCGTGACAACAATGTGTTTGTTGAGTTTCACCCTTTCCATTTTTTGTTAAGGACCGGGACACGAGGGACGTTCTTCTTAGTGGTCGAGCTCGGGACGGCTTATACGCGCTTGATGTGCCACGAGTCTCTCAAGTTTTCAGTGGTGTTCGGATGTCATCGTCGCAGTGGCATTCTCGCCTTGGCCACCCTGCTACTCCCATTGTGCGCCATGTGCTTCATCGTCATCGTCTTCCTGTTGAGTCAAGTAATAATGAGTTTTTAGTGTGTGATGCATGTCAACAAGGCAAGAGTCATCAGTTACCTTTTTCTGTATCAAGTCGTGTTGTCACGGCTCCTCTTGAACTTGTGTTTTTAGATGTGTGGGGCTATGCCCAAACTTCTGTTAGTGGTCACAACTATTATGTCAGTTTCATCGATGCTTTTAGTCGCTTTACTTGGATTTATCTTATTAAGTGCAAATCTGATGTGTTTCATGTCTTTATGCAATTTCAAGCACATGTTGAGCGATTGTTTAAGCACAAAATTATCCATGTTCAGTCAGACTGGGGGTGAGTATCGTAACCTTAACACCTTCTTTCAGAAGCTTGGCATCTCACACCATGTGTCTTGTCTTCATACACATCAGCAGAACGGTGCAGCAGAGCGCAAGCACTGTCACGTAGTTGAAACTGGCCTAACACTTCTTGCACATGCCTCTGTCCCGTTTCGGTTCTGGAGCGATGCTTTTGTTACTGCCTGTTTTTTGATAAACAGGATTCCCACACGACTTCTTCACATGAAGTCTCCGCTAGAAGTGTTTCTTAATGAAACTCCAGATTACTCCCTCCTCAAAGTGTTTGGTTGTCTGTGTTGGCCGCATCTTCGTTCGTACAATAAGCATAAACTTGAGTATCGATCCAAACAATGTGTGTTTCTTGGGTACAGTCCTCTCCACAAAGGTTACAAGTGTCTTCACATTCCGACAAATTGTGTTTACATTTCTCGTGATGTTGTGTTTGATGAGACTGTCTTCCCGTTTTCCACGCCCACATCACCCACCGATACTCCCGTCACTGAGTTGCACTCTTTTTCCAGTTTTGCCTGATCAATTTGTGGATGCTGCATATTCTCCTCTATTGTTGCCTAACCATGGTGCAGGGACTGGACGAGGCGCTCGACTTGAGCTTCTTGATGATGATATGGCCACAACCGCGCCAGCTGCTGCTACGCCGGCTGCCCCCGCCGCTACCCCGACTGTCCCTGACGTCAATCACGCATGCATGTCCAATGCACGTGGATCCGACGGGGTGCCCAAGTCGCCTGGGCCGGCTAAACCTGCGGAGCTATCGGCCGGGCCGGCTGGACCCGCGGCGCTATCACCTGGGTCGGCGGCCTCGCCAGTCATCGAGTATTCTCGCCTGGTCCGTCAACGCCGGTCACGCCCGATCTGTCTTCGCCGACCCTGACCGTGCCACCGGGTGCGCTTGTTGACTCGCCCGCAGGCGCGTCCTGCTCGCCGCTGATGGACAGTGGCTCCTCCGGTGTAGCAGCTCCAGCGCCACCTCCGCTTGTCGTCCTGCGTCCCCATACTCGCAGCAAAAGTGGCATCTTCCAACCGAAGAAGCACACTGATGGCACTATCGCATGGCTTGCGGGCTATGTGGCGCATGCTGAGGCTGACCCTACGACTGAACCACAACATTTTCGAGCAGCGCTTGGCATCCCACATTGGCGTGCTGCGATGGAGCAGGAGATTCATGCTCTTCAAAGAAACAACACTTGACGTCTTGTTCCACCTCCCTCTGGTGTCAATATCATTGACTCTAAATGGGTATTCAAGGTGAAGAAACATGCTGATGGCTCCATTGAAAGGTACAAGGCACGCCTGGTTGCCAAGGGATTCAAACAACAGTATGGCATTGATTATGAAGACACATTCAGTCTTGTTATTAAACCAACTACTATTTGTGTTCTTCTCTCCTTGGTTGTTACTCGCGGATGGTCGCTTCGACAGCTTGATGTTCAGAATGCCTTTCTTCGCGGAGTTCTGGAAGAAGAGGTTTATATGCGTCAGCCGCTAGGTTTTGTTGATCCTGCTCAGCCACATCATTTTGTGTCGCCTTGTCAAAGCTCTCTATGGTCTGAAGCAGGCTTCGCGTGCGTGGCATGCCCGTCTTGGCGCTGCTCTTCGTGCACATGGGTTTGTCCCTTCTACGGCGGACACGTCTCTGTTTATTCTTCAGAGAGCTGAGGTGACTATGTACATTCTGGTCAATGTTGATGACATCATCCTTGTCAGTTCGTCTGCTTTTGCTACGGATCGGCTTGTGTCCTCTCTTGGTGCTGAGTTTGTGTTAAGGATCTTGGGAGACTGCATTATTTTCTGGGCCTAGAGGTTCTTCATTCTGATAGTGGCTTGACTCTTACTCAGAAGAAGTACTCTTAGGATCTCCTGCGTCGTGCAAGTATGTTGCAGTGCAAGCCTGCTACGACTCCCATGTCTGCCACAGACAAACTGACAGCTCTTGCTGGTGACTTGCTCTCTCCTGAGGATGCCACTGAGTACCACAACATTGTGGGTGGACTGCAGTACTTGCTCATTACTCGACCAGACATATCATTTGCAGTTAACCGTGTGATTCTTATTGGTCAACTGTTAAGCGCATCTTGTGATATGTTCGTCACACGGGCTCATACGGTCTCCATCTTCAGCCTGCGCGTTCTGGACTGATCTCAGCATTTTCTGATGCCGATTGGGCTGGTTGTCCTGATGATCGGCGATCCACGGGGGGGCATGTTGTGTTCTTTGGGCCTAACTTGATCGCCTGGCAAGCTTGCAAGCAAGCTACGGTGCCCCGGAGTAGTACCGAAGCTGAGTACAAAGCCGTTGCTAATGCCACAACTAAGATCATGTGGGTGCAGTCGTTGCTTCGAGAGTTGAAGGTCTCCCCAACTCAGTCGCCTGTCCTTTGGTGTGATAACATCGGTGCCACATACCTTTCATCCAATCCAGTATTTCATTCTCGAACGAAGCATATCGAAGTTGACTATCATTTTGTGAGGGAACGTGTTGCTCAGAAGCTCCTTCAGATCAAGTTTGTTTCTTCTAAGGATCAGCTTGCTGATATTTTCACTAAACCTTTGCCCTTGCCTTCTTTTGAAGGATGTCGTCGCAATCTTAACCTTCTGTGTGTTTCAGGACATAGTTAAGATTGAGGGAGCGTGTTAGACTAAGTATATATTAGATATACGTGTTGTAACATAACCTGTATTTGTACGGTGCCCTCTTATAAAAATATGATAGTCGTACCCACAAAGGGTATCGAGCATTGTTCCAAACCCTAGTATGTCTAACAGCTACTAACTAAGAGCCTGCTTCTCTTCTCTCTCCTCTTCTCTCTCCTCCAACTAAGCAAAGATATATTATTCTATTCCTTATAACCTGCTTATGTCACCCTATTGTACTTGCTCTAAGTGAAGAGAAACACACCCACGTCGATCACGATATCTCCTTACATGTCCATCGCATTCAAATCCAGGTATCAACATTTATCTTACAGACTTCCAAAATACAAGTACTAGATAGAGAATAGCACAATGAAGAACTTGCAACTACGGCAGGTAGAAAGTTATCTTTTTTCATCCTTCCAGCCACGCCACTTTGATCCTCAACCCCTGCGACTCTGCATATACTTCACTTGCTACTCATTCTAACAGTTTTGCTCCCAGCTCCAGCACCCTTTTTTGTGGCTCCTTTGTCTGCAAAATAGACCAGTCCACAATCCAGTGCTCATTAGTTTGATCAAAACAATAGGGTCAGTCACCCTTTTATTCACAAAAATTATCCCATTTCTGCATTTCCAAATAGCCCATAGTAAAGCAGTGATCCCAACCATAACTAGCTTTTTATCTTTTTTCTTAAACCTATCTAACCACCCCCAAGCATTCCCTAATTGATGAAGGAATTGTCCGTAAACCTACAAAGCAACTTCAGCAAGATCCATATCAAAGACTTGCTCCCTGTTACTCCGTGAAATTAGATCATAAGCCGCACTTTACTTCTCCATTTGATAATTTGCCCTCTAATTGACGCATGAGGCCGAGGCCACTAATCATTAAACAACCTTGGGCAAATCATTCATCCCTTGTAAAATGAGGCAAATCATCTAATCCCTTGTTACTACCTCTGTCTTGATTTATTAGTCCTCTTTGTAATTTGGGTCAAACTTTGACGATTGATTTAACTATTAAAAATAAGTTATATACCCTAAAATTAATATTATTAGAAACCTCTTTCAAATATGAATCCAACAATATAAGTTTTGTGATATACGTACAACTTATAATTTGTTAGTCAAATTTGTGGTCAAAGTTCGGAACTAAATACGAAGGGGACCAATAAACCCAGACGGAGGTTGTTGGGGATATGACTATCATATATGAGCCGCCCAGAAGGGGTCGGGTCAACCACAATGACGGTTCACCTGAGTGAAGCCCAAGAGTATATAAGGTGGCGGTTCACAGTTAGGCTTATGATAGGCCCAGACCCAGAGGCAACTTAAGGCCTGTAAGTATAAACCGCTATAGATGAATAGACTTGTAATGTAAGGCATGTAAGATACGTCACCAAGCCGGACACGTTGTATGAGCCGGCCGGGACTCTGTAGGTCGCGGGGCGTCAACCTGTGTATATAAGGGGACGACCCGGCGGCGGCTTAGGGCAAGAAAAACAACAGATCGAGAGCCAGGTTAAGCATATTCGCTCCTTGGTCATCGAAAGCTAGCAATATCACCTCAACTGGATTAGGTCTTGACCTTCATCGCAAGGGGCCGAACCAGTATAAACCTCTCGTGTCCTTTGTCCGTTTAACCCCTTTAAGCTTCCTAGTTGCGATGGCTCCACGATTAAGTCCTTTCACTAGGACATCTGCCATGACAATTCCATGGTAGTACTCCATTGTCCTGCCTTTTGTCATCTTTCCCTATGCACCCAGTAACTAAATGAGCCACGTTGAAAATTGCATAAGGGCAATTGCTGCTAATTGTCTAGCTCAGAAGAAGATTGCACCAAGCTTCAAAGTGGGCTAGACCAGCCATCAAGTTGTATATTGCTTACATGCCTTAAACTATTTTAACAAAAAAATCTCTTGGTTCGGTAATGCAACACACTAGCAGATCATCCCAGGACAGACATACCCATATCGACCCTAGAACGGGAATTTCCTATTTGGTGCTTAAAGCACAAATAGTGCCTAAAGCACTTTGTTATGGGCGGCCCATTAGGGGCACTGTGCTACCTTAAGCTCCCGATCAGTTTTATGAAACTTCCAGAAGCTCCCGGTTCGGTTTATTCCCCTTTTCTACGTGTTCGGCTGGTTTCTAGACTTGTTTATATTTCATTTTCTTAATTATGCTTTTTCTTCAATTTGTGTTTTCCAAATTTTTGTTAACATTTTCAAATCCATGAATATCTTTTCAATTTCATGAAAGTTTAAATCCGCAAACAACTTTTCAAATCCATGATCTTTTTTCAAATCCACAATTTGATTAAATTCATAGATATTTATTTAAATTTGCAAATAATTTTGAAATTCATGAATATTTTTTAAATTCACTAACATTTTAAAAAATGTAAAGCTTTTCATAATTTTACTACTTCTTCTGATCTGAATTAATTGACACAACCTACATACAATGTCCTCTAAAAATTATAAACAGTGCGGAAATTTAGTGTGTGTTTTAAGAGCATTTTGCCGTCTTAAAAAGAGCTAAAGTGGAGCTCGCCCAAGCAAGCTCGCATAATTTTTTATTTGCCGCTCGGTGCGACGATTTATCATTGATTCACAAAGAGGGACGCACCAAGCGAGTCATGGGCCGGCCATTAGCACCAGGAAGAGGTTCTTCTTTGGCGGGTGTTTTGTACGGTTCCCGCCTTTTTAACCATTTTGTTTCTACTTTTACTTTTTTTACTTTTACTGCTTCTCTACTCCATTTTTTAAATTTTCTTTCTGCTTTTTTATTTTTTTATTTCTTTTAAAAAAATAAATTCCGAAAAAATTAATATCTTCAAAATTGTTCATAATATCAAAAATTATTTTCTAATAAAAAATTGATTGCAATTTAAAAAATGTTTGTGTTTTAAACCTCTGAATTTCAGAAAATGGTCATGTTTTGAAAGTTGTTCGAAGTTTCAAGAAATCTTCCGTTGTTGAAATCATATTCACAAATTTCAAAAAATGTTGATTTTAAAAAAAAACATGTTCCAAGAAACATCTTATTTTCGAAAAATGATCAAATATTCGATAAAATATTCTCATTTTCAAAAAATATTCTGAAATTTTAAAAAACCACGGTTCCAAAAATTGTTTGAAAATGTAAAAAGATATTCATTTTTGTAAAAAAAACTAGGAAAAAGGCTCATGTGTTGCAACGGGATAATAAAATAATGGTTTTCAAATCAAATTCCAAATATGCACACTACATGTATATACATGTATTTGATTATTTGTGCACCAACCGGCACGCATGCGGACATAAGGCATGTGCATTCTAACATGCTCACAATGGATCGATGTTGGATTTGATCATTGATGCATCTTTTTTTAGTACATCATCTATGCGTGTATGAGAAGAAAAAGAAAAGGTCAGACTCATGATAAATGAAAAATTGAAGGGCGCTACGACGTACAAAGAATTCATAGGAACACTCATTATTTAAAACCTTTACGGATGACGAGGCGGGTTATTTGCTTCCACTTTAGGGGACGTTTGGATGACATATGGAAAAAAAATCAGAGGAACAATTAACAAAGAGTTTTTTTTTCATTTACAAGTGACATGGTGCGTAATTTATTTCAACTTTAGGGGCAATTTAAATAACTGGCGAAGAAATCGGAGAAGGAATTAACAGAGAGTTTTTTTGACTTACGGGTGGCAAGGTGGACAATTTACTCCAATTTTAGGGGCATTTTCAATAACTAGTGAAAAAAATTTAAAGAAACAATTAACAAATAGTTTTTTTTCACTTACTAGTAGCATGGTGGGTAATTTATTTCACCTTCATGGGCAGCTTGAGCAGTGGATGGACCAAAATGGGGGAAAAGTACCACCATTTAATATTTATGTAGATTCATGTTTTTAAAAGTGGGTTTTTGAATTTTGTTTAGAAATTTTAGATTCTTTTTCAAAGCTGACCAATAAACCCGCACGCTACTGTGTTTCGCTTACAGTGTTTTTGGGTGTGTTCTTGGCCATTGCAGTATTAGAGCAACTCCAACAACTCTAGTATCTCTAAATTAACCGTCATTTATGGAAAGTGAAGGCCAGAAACCCCTCAACAGTTCCTCACCTTAATTCCAGAGGAATTTCAACAAGTACCACCACGTGCACCACACCCCTACCACCGTTGGCGGTCATTATGCACTCCATCGTTGTCGCCACGCCCCTGCCGTCGCCGCTGTCGCTGCCCTCCCCCCCTATCGTCGGCATCATGCCCCTGTTGTCGTCACCCACTTTCGCACCGCCACGCCCATGCTAACACCCGCGTCCGCCACCATGCCCATGCCGCCGTTGTCTGCGCCCGCACCTTCGCCCGCTACCATCAGTGTGTTACTGACTAGCGGGTCCTAGCCATTACTTTTTGTGTTTATTAAAAATAAAACAAAAACGAATTTAGGGGAACCGGCAAAAGTTGCTTCGAGAAAAATTTCCCTAACTTTTACAAGAAGGCAAAAAAACCAATTTTACGGGAAGATTTTTAAGGGAGTTTTTTTAGGGGTTTTAAGGGAGTTTTTTTTTTGAGACAATTTTAAGGGAGGGTGCTGCAATGTTCATGTAATATTTTTTTTCCTTCAGGGCCCGGCCTGGTTCGCTCACTCTCGTCCGGATCAGAGGCAATTTGACGCTTTTTTTTCGACAAAAAAAAAACCCTCCACGGTCGCCTCATCGGAAAAAAAAAAGCAAAGAAAAAGCTCCACTCAATGGGCCCATCAGCGCCGGGAATGTGTAGGCCTAAAAGCAGGCCCGTACCGACGAACATATATATACGCCGACTGGACGCGGGTCATGTATGCTGCTGTCGAGCTCTCCAAATGGTTTCACTGGCCGGAACAAATCATCTGAGAGCCAGCTACGATTTCACTTGCCGGATTCGGACGCTCGCTCTTGGTGCATTAAGCCAAGATCATTGCGTTTGATTGACAGGATAACCTACCACCATAGAGTGGCACCGCACACATGGCGAGGAGCGCACAAGCTCCATTTCGTCTGTACTCTTCCCCGTCGTCCGAAGCCAGGAAGACAATATGGACCAGCTATCAGTCTGTTAGAAGAGTGAGATAGTGGTTTAGGTTTCGCTCCGTCCATGTGCGCGGTCCCGTGAACACGACTCCCTGCATTCACCCGACGATCCAACACCAATGCAGCCTATCCGGAGAAGTATTTTCGGGGCGGTTTCGGATGCACTAAAGTCTCTTCCTCGCCATTGCAAGAATTGTAGAGAAGCATGATGAATGGTTTAAGCGGAGGAGTATATTTGTGGGGAAAACTGCGAGCCCATTGAAGGCAACGTGAGAACCCACTTTGCAATGCGTCAAGAATCGACGAGGAAGAATGTTGAGAGAGATTTTGGTGTGCTTCATAGCACTGGTTGATTGTTCTACTTCTATCATGCTCTTTACTTCATTTGGACCCTTTTGTGTGTTTCAATTCCAATAATTCGATCCGTGAACTTTAAAATTGTAATATTCATGGATTGTGTGAACTTTGATTATTAAGTTTGGTTTTAATACATGTGCAAATATGTAATTGAAATGTATTACGTAGACAAAAGCTTAGAAAAATTGACGAAGTTTTGTTTCATGGAGTGAAGTTTTAAGGGCACGGCTAGGAACCATTTTTTTAGTGAATCAAATATAAGGAGTTAGGGCATATCTAGTCAATCCCATATAATTTAGCACCTCAAATGACCCCTTAACCCAAACCCCTTATATTTGAGGAGCCGCATAAAATCAGTTTCTAGCCAAACTTTTAAATTTAACTCCCTAAAAAATTTTCACATTAATTCAAACTATTCGATTCAAACACAAATTAAAACAAAAGTAGCACAATTCGAGACATTGCATAACATGAATTTAAACTACTGAACTAAAACTACTTCATTCGAACAAAAAAAATTAACATTAGCATGGAGCTTCTCCATATCCCCCCCCCCTCTGACGCCCCGGCCTCATCAGCAGTCTTTTTGGAGAGCTCATAGACCCGATACTCCTTGGACGCAAGCTCCGGATGTCGCTCGGAGCTCAACCTTGTAAGCCTCGTCGACGCACGTGACCTCGATCTCCTCGGAGGCCTCCCAATTCTCCCGCACCTCGCGGCGGGAGACCACTCAGGGATCGACGGGGACAGATTTCAGGACGATGCCGCTATCGATAGGGGAATTTATGTTCACCTAGTGTCGTTTACACGAACCACCATCATGTTGTAGGCGCGAGCCGCCTGTTCTGGCGATCCAATGCCTCTTCCCCATGTCCCAACCTTAATCTCTGGCACACACGTCCCCACAACGGCCGCCACACGCCATGGTACTTCTTCTTCAGCGTAGCCGGTAGTGGCTTGTCAGACATGAATCTGAAGCTTATTGCGTCGGTGTGTGCTAAGGGGTTCGCGCGGCCCCGTTCTAATCGTAGCGTCGACTCAATAGTGGCCCACCGGGTTGATTCGACGGCGGCGATGCCCGACAGCTGGATCCAACCATTTAGGGTGACCAGGCGCGGCGGCGGTCTATTCAAAGAGGGCTAGGGGGAGTCGAGGTCCGTGGTGTAGGTGGAGGGGAGGCGGGGGCTGCGAGGTGGCTTGGGGCAGCACCAACGTGGTTGCGGTGCGAGCGAGGGGAGGAAGAAGGATGGCCGATGCGGAGGGATGGGGCCAAAATTATCCAGTGACTCAGCTGCTGCTGCTCAAATATAAGCATCAGCCCTCGCGCCTCTTAGAATTTTCCTTAAACCGACTAAGGGTTTGGCTTGATCCGGTGGAGGGGGATTAAATTCCATATAAGTCAAAATTCCTTCAATCCCCTTGAAAAGGGGTGTAATCAAAACGAAAAGCTTAAGATCCGCTTGAGATGCTCTAAACATCGGCGATAATCAGTAACCATATACTGCTAGCAACACTAATCGATCAGCGGGGAACGTGCAACTAGCTACAAATCGATTTTTGCACCTTGGGCACTCCAATCCCCAGAGGCTAGAGTACAAATACGAAAGATCCGAGAAAGATTGCACCGCGATCACCATCACCTTCTTATTATTCACTTGTTCTTTTGCTCATATACTACACACCATAATTAACGGACGCAAGTTGCTACACACAACATATCCAAACATCCATGCCACCACCACTCACCCTTCTTCCTCCCCACTGCGCCACCGCCAGCCTACAGCCACCCATTGCATGCCAGGGAGATGACCGGCAAGCTCATCGGGACTTCGCCCTCACGTCTGCCCGGCCAAAAGCTCCGGTCGCCGTATTCCCGGGACGGGAAACACGGCGCCACGGACTCCCGGATCACCGCCTCACCGCCCCCTGAACGCTCCTACTCAATCTACTAAGTAAACGGATCATCATGTGTTAGCCCAGCTCCAATCCACCGCCCACTAGTCCGGCCATGGTGCCGTGCTCTCGGCGTCTCGCCTCGCGCCGGCATCCACCGCGGGCGGCGCAAGAACACGGGCGTCAGTCGAGGGGGAAGCACGTGTCCTCGCCGCCGGTGTTCCAGAGGAAATGCGCGTAGGCGGCGGCGTAGTGCGCGTTGCCGGGGTCGGCCGCGATGGCCTGCTGGAACGTCTCCTCCGCCGCCTCGGCGTCGTCCCGCGCCCTCCACAGGAACGTCGCGTACCGGCTCAGCGCCTCCGCGTCCGCCGGCTCCGCCCGCACCGCCCGCTCGAAGTAGTGCTCCGCCCTGTGATTAAGAGATACGTCGACAGATCAATAACCACGGTGAAAATGGACGGGCAATTCGTCGAACAACTGGGGGGCGTGACCGAAGGCCTACCGCTTGTGGTCCTTGCGCGTGATGTAGAGGAATTGGGCGAAGTTGGCGAGGATGAGCGAGTTGTTGGGCTCCTCGGACACGGCCAGCTCGTACCGCTGCTCCGTCCGCGCGTACTCGCCGCCGGCGTCCTCCGTCTCGATCTCCGCCTCCACCGGCGCGACCAGGTTCCCCAGCACGCCCGGGTCCGTCAGCTCGTCGGCGCGCGCGTCGGCCTGCATGCTCGAGGCCTCCGCGACCATCTTTTCCCAGATGGCCTGCTCGTCCACGGCGCCGGCGTCGGGCACGACATTCTCCGCGCCCGTCCCCGCCAGCGGCGTTAGTTGCTGTGGCGCGACGCGGCTCAGACTGTAGCGGGATTCGTCCCACCGGTCGTCGCCGGAAGCGCCCGCGACGGGCCGGACATCGCCGCCACTCCCGCTGCCCCCACCGACCGAGGCGGTCCGGCCAGCAGAGAACGTCTTGACCGAAGCCGCGTCGAACCGCGGGTTGGACGGCTCGGTGTGCTGGGCGTCAACCACTGCGGCAGCCGCGGCGGCGGCGGCGACGCTGTTGCTCATGGAGTGGACGGTGAAGTTGGCGAGGAGGAGCATGAGGGAGAGCATGAGCGCCGGGGTGCCGGCGAAGATGTGCTGGAAGAGCCAGACGAACGAGTCCTGCATCTCGCCGTGGGCGCGCGCCAGGACGGCCTGCAGGTCGTCGCAGAGCATCTGCTGCAGCGCGAAGCTCTGCAGCTCCCGCACGATGAGCACCATGGAGGAGAAGGCGCGGCCCACCGACTCGCCGGCGGAGCCCAGGCGGAGCCGCCCGTCCCACCGCGACGGCTGCGGCACCTGCTGCTGCCGCCGCTGCTGCTTCTTCCGCTTCAGCATCCGAAGAGACAGGGGCAGCCCGACGCCGCTCGCGCTCCGCTCCAGGCTCGGCGGCCACCCGCACCCCGCCGTCCGCACCCCCGCCGACGCCGCTAGCTCCTCGATCCGCCTCAAGAACTCCATGTCCCCGCCGCCCACGCCATCTATGCTGGCACTCAGCGCGCACCTCGCGCCCGCGGGCCGCCCCTCGCCACGCCGGCGAGACACAAGACCGCCGGGCGCCCAGGATCTCATGAGCCTGCCGCCAAGGAACGGGGACCGCGAGGAGGTCGAGGGCGCGCACGGCGACGGCACGACGGCCGCAACCTGGAAGCCCATGGCTAGGTTGTCTGGTCCTAGTCCCCTTCCCTGCGCGCGGCGAGAGCCCTCGGCCTCTGGTTGGGCCTCGAGATCAGCACCGCGGGCGCGAGGGAGGTGTGAAAACCGCGCACGGCCGTCGAAGGAGGCGGCTGGCTGGATGCGAGCAGACGAGGGAACGCGTCGGGTGCTTTTAACCAAGGAGATCCAGGAGGGGCGTGCGCGTCTTGCCGCCTTGGCCGGCCTCCCGTGAATGTGAAGCGGCCTAGTTGTAGTGTCACTGTTTGTGCCTTGGAGTGTAGTGTGATCAAGATGAAAATAGTTCTAACCGTATTTTGGCCATAGCAAAAAAGATCTTGGAATTTTTTGGTGGAAAATTCACTTCTTAGCCTTTTTGTGATTTTGTAGGAACATCTCTCAACTTTTTGATGAACGCTCGTAGAGTTCAACTATGGCCCTCAACCCATGAAAAAACAATACTAGTAGAACATCAGTGCGTTGTTACGGGCTACAAAATAAAAAGCATCTCTGGTCTGTACTCTTAATCCGATTATACCCCTCAGTCTAGTCTGCTACACATACTGCTTTTTTTAAATGCGCCCTTTGTTATTTTGGTTGTTGCTATATCATGGAGAAAAATTTGAGCAACAAAAAAAAATTCACAAATTAGACATGCATGAACTTGGTATATCAAGAATGATTGCTTACATAAATGTTGGAAAGTGTGTTGACACACATATTCATTTAAAAAAAGAACAACATTTATATTTAGAAAAATATGAGATTGTGTACAATTCATGAATGTATGCGATTAACATATATTTCCCCCGTAAAGAAATATAAGAGCGTTTAGATCACTGCTTTAGTCCTTTACTAATTGTGAAAGAAAAAAGGTCTATAAGAAGTGATTTACTAATGAGATGACATAACTGATCTTTTGATTTCTTTGGGATAAAATACAAGATTTGTCAATGCAAATCAATACAT
Organism: Triticum aestivum; assembly: GCF_018294505.1. Lineage (NCBI taxonomy): Eukaryota > Viridiplantae > Streptophyta > Magnoliopsida > Poales > Poaceae > Triticum > Triticum aestivum. The sequence goes on from NC_057794.1 coordinate 475,927,030, forward strand.
GCCCACTCTCCACTTTTGATATCTTCTCCGATAGGCCCTACAACCTACATAGTTATCGCATGTCAGATCAATGGACATCATCTTTCTCAACTATCTGGCAGGCTTGCTTGTGACAAACCTACAAAAGATGGAATTAATCAACGAAATCATCATGCAATTGAAGCTTGATAATCTCAAAATGCATGACTACTTTGTACAAAAGGTTAGGTAACTTCAAATTAAAACATATCAAGCTTGACCTGTGTTTTTTAATTAATAATCACTTTACTGTCCTTTGTAACCTGCTGGCATAGTCTAATTGTACAATAAGATACTTATTTTCTAAATTGCATAATTGAAAAGAAACCATGAACTATAGGCAAAAGAATGACGAACCAAGCATCACAAATTAGGCAGAGCATGTGACCTTCATTGCCATGCATGCAAGTACAAATCAAAAATTGTATTTGCCTTAGGACCTACTATAGGAGCGCCCCTTCCTGAGATCATACCATTCTTCATTGGATTTTTCACTTTTGTTTTCATTTCCTTTCTTTTCACTGTACAATCGGCGTGCTCTCGCTTGTTCTCTATTAATGAAAACGCAGCTCTCCTGTGTACTTTCTATGCCGCAACTCTATGTGCTTTTCAAAAACATGATACACGAACTTAAATCCTAAGATCGAATGGATAATATCTGCTACAAGGATAGAAACACATACAACCTAAACTTAAGTCCCTAAGTCTTTTACTTTCTAGCTAATCATACCAGCGGAAGTAACTTTGGAACATCTATATAAAGCTACATGCGATGTGTAAACATCTGAACATGGCCAGGCAGGAAATGTGTGGCAAAAATGAAGTAATATCTATTTTTCCTTACGTTGTGACCTCACCAGCCTCACTGTTCAGAAATGACGTTCCTTCCAACCATGATCAATAGAAAATGGATCATCTATGGCGATGTACTAATTAATTGATTGCGTTAATTGCTAGATTTTATACTGATTTGTCCTAAAAAAGAAATCCATGCCTGACCGCATGGGAATTAATTGCACATGTAATTAATTGTCTGGCTAATCAATTATATTAATGACTTGATTTTCAAATTTGATTCGGTGCTTGTGTTTCAAATTGTTTTGCATTAATGATGGATGATATTTTCCATAATTAATGTCTAGCAAATTATTAATTTTATTTTTGGGCATTAATGACTACGTGCAAAACCAAACCAAACCAAAACCTACCATCACGATCACATACTCCCCTTTTAGGAGTAGAGATGAAAGACATGTATGTAAATTGAATTGCTTATGTTTTTTTTTTTGTAATTTGTAAATCATAGTGCAGAGTCTATACTTATCGCGTGACTACATTTTTTTTTTCATGACTCATAACAGGGAATCGGTTCTTATCGTGCAATCATGTACGCACTGCACGACGACGGGGATGACCGTTGCAGAGCTGTTGTCACGGATGTTGAGGCCATGGCACACTTAGCCACAAAAGTGTGAATCACACTACACGCCTAGTTTGTCATTGTTTATATTTCCTTCCCGTTCAACAAATTTTATGAGAAAGTGATCACACTTGTTTGGAGGTTTATTATAAAGTCGAACGATCCTTGTGTATTTGTTCCAAAGTAAATGTTTGCGGTAACTTTGGCTCTCTCCTGAGTTTAAACAAATTAATATTTGATCATTTTAAACAAATCGAAACCACCAAGTGGAGTGGAAAACTTTGTGGCCATGTAGAAGCATCATGTGGTCAAATTAGTCATAATAAAGTGGCATGCTCCATCAAACTCCCGTGGTAAACCATGATCAGCTAATTCACGTGACGAGGTCGAACCCAAATTTCTAGATCGAATTCATGTGATTGGCAAGTGGGTGCAGAAGAGTGCATATGCTGCGGAGTCCAAACACTCCAAAGCCATCCATAAACTTGACCGCTTAATTGTAGTCTCGCAGGCCTAATCAGCTCGGGCTAAACAGTAGTCACATCAAAAGGAAAAACGGCCCGTGCCAAGCAAAGTCCAGAGCGGAAAAAGCTGCCGCGGGTGCATCCGTCGCACCATCTCGAGCCCCGAGACTTGATGAGTGACCGCAGAAAGTAAGTTTTTTTTTGAGAAACCGCAGGAAGTAAGTGAGACTGACATCGTCCGAAGGGCCCCACACGCTGGTGAGAAATATCGAGGCGAACGGACGGCTGTGGCCTGCTGGGAATCCGACCTGGGTCTCAGTACTGATCGGCCCGGAGAAACGGCCAGTGGGCCGCGTCGGGGTTCGGCGACAGTGCTCGCTCCCTGGTCACTGGACGGCCGGGAGCGGATGGGTCCTGGCCCAGACGACTCTGCTTCGTCCACGACGAGCACATGGGAAATGCGTACTGAAAGTGCTAGCTGTGCGGCCATGGAGGATACAGACGGGCCCCGTGTCAGTCACGTGTGTCGTGCGTGCGCGTCGGGGTGAGGAGGGGCGACAAGCCAACGCGCGGTGGTTCCGGACCGGTGCTAGGCCAAGCCAAGCTGGATCTCGTTCACTGGGGCTCGGGGAGTGAGCTCGAGGAGTAAAGTCGGAGACGTTGCTCTTCGGTGCCTTTGTCGAGGCGCCGGATTTCCGTACGGTGAGATTTTTCTGGTCATGGGAGGACAAATATCTCGCTCGTGTGAGGCGGTAACGTGTCCGACTATGCGAACCTGCTGGTTGGTGCCACTAGTGCGTCTACGTCCGGACTTTGCAAATTCGACATCTCAAACGACCGTGGACACGCCTGGATGCGTCTGCGGACACTAACCGGTCACTACTTAAATCCACTTCTTCACATTCGCGTATCTCATATCCGGCTTTCCATACCCTTATAAATTCATGCGAACGTAGCGCGTAGATCACCGAATGATCAAAATCGATAGAAAATGCACATATAAATCGATAGCAAACGGGCATAATCACATAAACATCACCAGAAAGATCACCAAACGGGCATAGTTCACACAGTTCAATGACCCGGCACATTCTAACTACGTACTAGAATTAGATTACATAGGGGACATTCACATTTATGCCCCTAATTTGCGTCCACTCTCAGATTTACCCCTAAAAAATTCATGTGCTTAAATTTGCCCCTTCTCCGTTAAGTGCGCTTATAGAAATGCCCTTCCGTACATTTTCCGTCTAGTCAAAGGCCACATGAATTTGAGCAGACGATTTTTTTAAGGGTAAATCTGAGTAGGTGGTTCAAATTAGGGGCTGAAATGCAAATGTCCCATTATATAAAAAGAAGAGTGCGAGCTTCACCACTTTCTCGCCGACCCTTTTCCCTTCCGGTCGGTGGCGCTGCTGTAGGCGTCCGCAACAGGAGGTGGGTCGACATCGGAGCCGTCACAGTCGGAGCCATCGGAATCGGACCCGTCAGAGGAGGAGGAGATGACGATGTAGCCTTGCAAGCGTCGGATGATGCAGTCTTGCTTGCGTTTGAGCTTGGCCACCCTCTCCGCCTCTCGCTCGGATTGTTCAATGCCGAGCCGGAAACTGCTTGGCGTTGATCCTTCGAAGCCACCGGGCGTCGTCTCCGCCGTGGTAAGTTAGCGACGGATACCGGAGAAGACGCTCTTTCTCGTCGGGCACAGGCATCACGCAGCAGCGGCGAGCGGATTGTGTAGCCGCGTCGTACCCGCCCCCATCTTCCTTGCCCTCCGCCTCTCGCAGCAGGCGGGGCGTGCCTCCAACTCCGGAGTCCACATACGCGGTGCCGGCGGAGCGGGCACCAGAACCCACCGGCCACCGCTGCCCGCGCGGAGCAGGGGCCGAAGGTGGAGGAGGCTATTGGGCGGGCTGAGCGGTTTGAGCAGCCCTCACAAATCCGCGCGCAGCGTGGGAAGGGCCAGCGCCAGCGTCGGTGCCGCCGTCGTAGTGCTTGCCGGTGCTTGACATGGTCGTCGGCGCTAGGGATTGGAAGGATTGGAGAAAAAGGATCATCTAGGAGCGAAGTGAAGTGAGTTAGGGTTTGTGCCGAAGGGGGGTTTTGGGAGGTTGGGGTGGGCCAGCGATGGGCCGGGCTGACATGGCAGACGTTGTCTCATATCTATCCTATATTTAGGCCGGATATAAGAGGTGTCAGTCAGCGCGGGCGTTTGTCCATGGTTTAAGAAGTTTAACTAAGTTAACTTTTTTGACCGATTGTGACGGGCATGAGAGGAGGTGTGACTGTAGATGCTCTTACTCGCGGCTTTCATGGCAAATTAGGCAGGAGGCTCGAACGGCTTTCTGCCGGTCAAAGTCGGTCTCGTCGTGGTGGATTTGTCAATTTTGTCGGATTTTTCTGGTAATGGCAGGACAAATATCTCGCTCGTGTGAGGCGGCAACGTTTCCGACCATGCTGGAACCTGCTGGTCGGTGCCATTGCTCGCGGCTTATTGGCAAATTAAGCAGGGAGGCTCGAAGCCTCGAACGGTTCTGAGCTGATCAAAGTCGGTCTCGTCGTCGTGGATCTACGTGCGTTCAGTCCACCATTAGAAGTTTTTTTTTTGTGAAATAAGAGCTTCCATTCATTAAACAACGGGATTACAATCGTTCTGCAGACAAACAACTAAAAAACGTGGTACATAATTTATCCAAAGGCATCTTCTTCTAGTTGATGTTGCCTGCTTAGCACACAAATGTGCACCTTCGTTAGCCTCACGACCAACAAAATTTAATTGGAAAGACTGCAAACTCCCGCTGAGCTCTTCTATTTCCTGGAGTATCGGAGCTATGACAGAACGATTTTGGTTTCTGTCCCTCCATAGCTTAACAACCTCCTGGGCATCAGACTCAACGATAACTTTTGATAGACCAATATCACAGGCGAGTCTCACACCATCACGTACGGCAAGGGCCTCCATAATTAAAACATTGGCCGTCTAACCATACCAGATGGCTAGTAAGGCACCACAATGATCACGAACAATCACACCTGTAGCTCCCTCATTATTGTTTGGCGAGAAGCTAGCATCCACATTGAGCTTAATAATGCTAGAAGCTGGAGGTTTCCACCTTGGCCGAGAAGTTGACAACTATCTCAATCAACACTGAAAATCCAGTGCAATTTGTATGACTCGTTGCATGGCTTTCCTCCACAACAACATCTACTGGTAGGAGTAGCAGTAGCATTTTCCCTCAAAAAGTGTATCGTCTGAAAATACTAGTGTCTGCTTTTTCACGGGACACCCGTATGTTCGTTGCAACTAACATGCACATGCATGCTCAGGACGCCTATAGCGTAGGACCGTGACAAGGCAGGAGGGCTGAGCTACGTGTGAGCACGGAATTACTCCTCTCGCCTCTACAAGGGCCACGGTCCTAGCTCCTACGGTCAGGTCCGCACGAGAAGCGTTGTTGGCATAATGGCGACGACGACGATGATTGCAAGGGAGAAATGGTGACGCGGGCCTGGACCCAACCACTGCAGTTATTCTGTCGCACTACGTTTTCCCCACTGGGAAAAACGGCCGTAGCTGACGAGGCCCATATATAGGACGCAATCAGTGTGTGTGCCACACCCAAGAAGCACTTCACGTGTGGTACGAACCCGTTGCAATGGCGACACGCAGGAGTGTACGCGAAAGACCTATTGCCCCCACACGTCCACGCTCACCGTGCGAGATCCTAGATACTATTTCTTTCCCGACGCGAAGCTCCAAACCGGCACCGTCCACTGGATTTCTATCTTCCAGAAAGAGCCAAACAAAAGGTGCAGAGAAAAGAAAAGGAAAATCTGTAACCGAGGTCGAGAGGATTCGTTCCAAACCGGCAGCGTTCACTGGATTTTCTTTGCACCTTCTCCGGCCCCGTGGAGTGGATCAATTCCAATTTCCTGAAGCAGCAACAATATCTCTTTGCCAAAACCATCTTTGTGACCCTTCCATCGCTTGATTTGCAAATTACCCTAGCGGGTTCGCGCGTCTCCGGCCGTCCAGAACCAGGCTGATCGAGGAGGCCAGGCGCCACCGATCCGGCGACACCCGTCCTCACCCTCTGCCCCGCTCCGCCGACCAGCTCAGCCAGAGCGATGCATATTTACCTTATCCGGCATTGCGGTACACTTGCGAGATACCGACTCCACACACGCACATTACCTTATCTGGTACAGCAGTACACTCCGATGATCATCGGTCGAATAGTTACCATAGCCGTAACATCTCGTAGCTATCCGTTCGTTCTTCTCCTTGCCAGAGAGGGGTCACTCGACAGGTTCGACCGTCGAGTTGGCGTTATCTGCAAAAAGCTTCCGTCGTCGCCGTCAGGAGGAGAAGGTCGCTGAGTGCTACGCTCGGCACCTTTGCGTGAGTTTTGGCATTGTTCTCTGCTAGGCACTCCTCCTGCAACCGTGCGCTGTGTAGATATTTCATGTTTAACGAGCACGCCGTAGCAGCGTATATATGAGTCGATCAATGGAATAATGTAACTAGCTACTCCCTCTGTCCTATAATGTAAGAGCATTTTTTGACACTACACTAGTGTCAATAATGTTAGAAGGGAGAGAGAGAGATTTGGTGAAATAGTTCGTTGTATTGCTTGAGCCTCATAGGTGTATATATATATATATATGAGTAAATGATCTACTTGAAGTACAAGACAAACGAGAACAAATTCTAGTCTATCTCGTCTTTCCTAATAATCAATATACTCAACATCCCTTCGGAGTCACAACGGACACCCCCCACAGTCGTAACGACCGATGCATCGCGAAATGCGTGGCTGCAGTTGATGAAGCTATGTACCTAGGGTAGGATCATGGACCTGTCCTAACTGCCCTACCCAAGGACATCTCTAAAAGAAACCACCTTTCAATCGACTTGGAGGTGTTCCACTCGACAGACTCGAAGACGCTCGACCAAGAAGCAATCACTCGATCAAGATCCAACCACTCGACGGCCAGGAGACCTGAAGTCACTCTGCACGCTAACGGTCGGTCCTTAAGTAGTTTTTATGGTCATCATAGCATTTTATTACTAGCGTTACCAGTAACGCCCTGCCTTAATGTACATTGAACCCTTTGTAACGTGGGCTGGCCGGGGTCCTGGCGCACTCTATATAAGCCACCCCCTCCTCCGAGACAAGGGTTCGCACCTCTGTAACTCATATTCACATAATCCAGTCGACCGTCTCCGGGCTCCGAGACGTAGGGCTATTACTTCCTCCGAGAAGGGCCTGAACTCATAAAGCTTGCGTGCTTACAACTTCTCCATAGCTAAGATCTTGCCTCTCCATACTTACCCCCCTACACTACTGTCAGACTTAGAACCACGACAGTTGGCGCCCACCGTGGGGCAGGTGTTTTAGCGTTTGTTGGAGAAGTTGCGACTTTTTTCTGACCCGAATCATCATGGTTTTCGGCGGAGTTTCGGTGGAGGGCCGCGAGATCCATCTCGGCGCGCTCACGTTCATCGTCGACGACTCTGCTTGGCTCCAGGAGGCTCCGCTCGACGTGGACGCACTCTCTGCTCGCGGGGCAACGCACTTTAGCGCGTGCGTCCGCGGCGTTCTCCTGCGGCAACCGTCGACCCCCTATCGGTCGGCTCCTGTGTTGTCCTCACTCCCTGTTTCCCGCCAGCGCAAGCGTTCCGGTCGGTCGAGACTTCAGCGGTGGGTGAGGCACGCGGTGGCGCGTCAGTCGGCCACCCCCCATGTCGCGGCGATCAAGCCCGACGAATCCCTCTACGGCCTGTTTGACCTGTCGACTGGCTCCGCAGAGACCACATCCGAGTGCGACAGCAGCGATCCGGCGGCGGAGGTTCTGATGGTCGATGGACCGCCCAGTCCTCCCGGTTTTCCCCGTACCGACGGAGGCGCGGGTGGAGGCGACCCGTCGCATCTCCATGAGGAGTATCTTCTCGAGCCTCTCACGTCACTGCAGAGAGAAGAACTTCGCCGCTGTAACATGGATGCACTGCACACTCCTATCGTTGGAGAGACCCCCGAGGCTCGCGCCTTGGAGGACGCGCGCCTGGCAAACATGGCCGAGCGCACTCGACTGGAGAATCTCCAACGAGCACTCGATGAGCGTGCGCGACAACGGGTTCCCGAATCCAGTCGACGTCAGCTCTTCCCGCCCCCGCAGGTATATCGAACTCCGATTCAGAATTTAGCAGCTGCGGCCCGTATAGCGGAGTCGATTCAGCCTTCCCAGTCGGAGGCTGGCAGAGGCTTGCTGCAGATCAGAGCGTTACTCCGGCAGCAGGAGATCAGAATTCCGCTGTTTCTCAGTCGCGGAACAGGATTCACAGCAGATCCGTTACCGCGGACACAGTCTAGTCGGCTCACAACCCGAGATCGCCCCCGAGGTTTGAGGGACGTGGAGACCGGCGTGACCAGTATGAGAACCATGAGCAGTATGATCACCGAGTCGATCGTGACGGTCGACGTCGAGTGCCCACGCCTCCCCTGAGGAGCGGGTCGTATGTGCCTCGCCAGCAGGATGACAGGCGCCCTCATATGGTGGGCGAAGGATTCCAGTCGACCCCAGAGGGCCAGGCTTTGACGCGAGATCCATTCTCGTCCAGGGTTTGGTCGACAGGAACAGGGCTCACCGAGAAGGTCACGACAGAGATGCACCTACCAGCAGCAGAGTACATGTTTCGGGGCCAGAGTGCTTTAGTAGAGCCATCAGGGCCGCTGTGATTCCTCCCAACTTCAGGTTGGCGACTGGAGTCAGTAAGTTCACTGGCGAGTCCAAGCCCGATACTTGGCTTGAAGATTACCGAGTGGCCGTCCAGATCGGCGGCGGCAATGATGAAGTGGCCATGAAGCACCTCCCTCTCATGTTGGAGGGCTCGGCCAGAGCGTGGCTGAACCAGTTAGCACCTAGCAGCATTTACACTTGGGAGGATCTCTCCCGAGTGTTCGTCACCACATTTGAAGGTACGTGCAAGCGACCGGCAGGGCTGACGGAACTGCGGTCTTGTGTACAGAAGCCAAATGAAACTTTGAGGGATTACATCCAGAGGTGGATCACGTTACATCACTCGGTGGAGAATGTGCCTGACCACCAAGCAGTTTGTGCCTTCAAGGAAGGCGTCAAGTACAGAGAACTGAATTTGAAATTCGGTCGAACTGGGGATATGTCCCTGAATCGGATGATGGAGATTGCCACCAAGTACGCTAATGGCGAAGATGAAGATCGGCTCAGGAGTGGCAAACTCAAGTCAGTCGCCCAAGAACCCGGAGGCAATTCCAATCGGAAACAGAAGCGGAAAGCCGAGCCAGCGGCTCCCGGGGAAGCCTTGGCTTTAACCCAAGGAAAGTTTAAAGGGAAACCTAAAGGGCCTTGGAACCCTAAAAAGGTTAAAGACCAGGACGGAAATGATGTGTTGGACTTGCCATGTCTCGTCCACACAAAGAAAGATGAAGAGGGTAATTTCATTTACCCGAAACATACCACTCGACAGTGTCGACTCTTGATCCAGCAGTTCCAGGGCAAACAGCCCAAAGGTAAGGAAAAGGAGTCGGACAAGGTCGAGGACAAAGAGGACAGTGACGACGGATACCCTCAAGTCAATTCCACCTTGATGATTTTTGCTGATGTTGAGAGCAAAAGTCGATTGAAAGTCATCAACCGAGAGGTGAATATGGTTGCTCCGGCGACACCAAGTTATTTGAAATGGTCCCAGACTGCCATCACGTTCGACCAGTCCGATCACCCAACGCATATTGCCACCCCTGGGAGGCAAGCTCTGGTGGTCGACCCAGTGGTTGAAGGCACTCGACTGACCAAAGTCTTGATGGATGGTGGCAGTGGTTTGAACATATTGTATGCTGAGACATCAAAAGGGATGGGCATTCCGATGTCCAGACTCAGTGCTAGCAACATGAGTTTCCACGGAGTCATTCCTAGGAAGAAGGCTGAATCACTCGGCCAGATTGCTCTTGATGTGGTTTTCGATGATTCCAAGAATTACCGCAAAGAAAGGTTGACATTTGAAGTTGTAGACTTCCAGAGTGCCTACCACGCTATTTTGGGCAGGCCGGCTTATGCACGCTTCATGGCCCGACCGTGTTATGTGTATCTTAAATTGAAGATGCCTGGCCCCATAGCTGTGATCACTATTACGGGCAATCGGAAGAAAGCGGAAGAATGTTTTCAGAAAGGTTCGAAGATCGCCGACGCTCAGATGGAAGTGGTGGAGTTTCGGGAATACCAGAAGACTGCAGACCCGAGTGATTTGTTGCGAGCCAAGAAGCCCGCTACAGAGTCAGCTTTTCAGTCGACTGGCGATACAAAGACAGCTCATATCCACCCGACCGACCCCAGCGCTGCTCCAACTCATATCTCGACAACACTCGACTCCAAATAGGAAGAAGCGCTCATCCAGTTCCTCCGTGAGAACTGGGACATTTTCGCATGGAAGCCCTCTGACATGCCGGGTGTTCCCAGGGAGCTGGCTGAGCACCGCCTAAGAGTCGACTCAAAAATAAAACCTGTCAAGGAACATCTCCGACGGTCCGCCGTCCAGAAGAGAAAGGCCATTGGCGAAGAGGTAGCTCGGCTCTTAGCGGCAGAGTTCATCCGAGAAATCTACCACTCCGAGTGGCTCGCCAATGTTGTCATGGTCCCCAAGAAGGACAAGTCACTTCGCATGTGCATTGACTTTAAACATATCAATCGGGCCTGCCCGAAAGACCATTTTCCTCTCCCCCGCATCGACCAGATAGTCGACTCGACTGCGGGATGTGAGCGACTGTCTTTTTTAGACGCCTATTCCGGGTACCATCAGATCCGTCTGTATGGACCTGACGAGATCAAAACAGCTTTCATCACTCCATTCGGGTGCTTCTGTTATGTTACCATGCCATTCGGCCTCAAGAATGCCGGAGCCACATTCATGAGGATGATTCAGAAGTGTTTGCTCACCCAAATCAGTCGGAATGTGGAGGCGTACATGGATGATATTGTGGTCAAGTCACGGAAGGGTTCCGACCTGCTGACTGACCTTGCTGAAACCTTTGCCAACCTCAGAAGGTTTGATATCAAGCTTAATCCATCAAAATGCACATTCGGGGTTCCTGGCGGAAAGTTACTCGGTTTTCTCGTTTCCGAACGGGGAATCGACGCCAATCCAGAAAAAGTTGGTACTATACTCCGAATGAAAAGTCCTGTGCGAGTGCACGATGTTCAGAAGCTTACTGGTTGCTTGGCCGCCCTAAGTCGATTCATATCTCGTCTCGGTGAAAAGGCATTACCTCTTTACCGATTGATGAAGAAGTCTGACAAGTTCGAGTGGACTCCTGAAGCTGACGCAGCGTTCGCAGAACTCAAAGCTCTGCTCTCCACCCAGCCGGTGCTTGCTGCCCCAATCAGCAAGGAGCCTTTGCTGCTTTACATTGCAGCCACAGGACAAGTCGTCAGTACGGTACTCACGGTCGAGCGGGAAGAAGAAGGGAAAACCTTCAAAGTTCAGCGCCCAGTGTATTATATTTCTGAAGTCTTGACCCCATCGAAGCAAAGATATCCTCATTATCAGAAGCTCGTATATGGGATTTATATGACCACAAAGAAAGTTGCCCACTACTTCTCTGATCATTCCATTACAGTCGTCAGCGACGCTCCGTTGTCAGAGATCTTGCATAACAGGGACGCAACTGGTCGAGTGGCAAAATGGGCGATTGAACTCCTTCCTCTAGATATCAAGTTTGAGGCAAAGAAAGCTATCAAGTCCCAGGCAATCGCGGATTTCGTCGCCGAGTGGATTGAACAGCAACTGCCGACTCAGGTCCACTCGGAGCATTGGACCATGTTCTTTGACGGTTCCAAGATGATAAATGGTTCCGGAGCCGGAGTGGTGTTGGTCTCCCCCAGAGGAGATAAACTCAGATATGTTCTTCAAATCCACTTTGATTCCTCTAACAACGAGGCAGAATACGAAGCACTTTTATATGGGTTGCGCATGGCCATTTCACTCGGCGTCCGTCGCCTCATGGTCTATGGCGACTCAGATTTGGTGGTCAATCAAGTGATGAAGGAATGGGATGTCAGAAGTCCAGCCATGACTGGTTATTGCAATGCAGTGAGAAAACTGGAGAAGAAATTTGAGGGGTTAGAGCTTCATCACATACCTCGACTGAAAAATCAAGCAACTGATGATCTGGCAAAAATAGGTTCCAAAAGAGAAGCCATTCCCAGCAATGTGTTTCTGGAACACATCCACACACCATCAGTCTAGGAGGATCCCTTCACTGAAGAGGCCCCGCAGCCAAAAAGTGCCACGGATCTGACTGAAGTTGAAGTGCCAGTTGTGGTCGACTTGATCATGGAAGTCTTGGTTATCACTCCCTTCTAGACAGAACCGTACATCGCGTACATCCTAAGGAAAGAACTCCCAGAAGACGAAGAAGAAGCTCGACAGATCATCCATCAATCCAAGGCCTTTACAGTCATAAAGGGACAGTTATATAGAGAAAGCGCGACTGGGGTCGGCCAGAAGTGTATTACACCAGAAGAAGGTCAGATGATCCTTAACGATATCCACTCGGGGACCTGTGGTCATCATGCGTCCTCTCGGACCATTGTGGCTAAAGCATACCGAGCGGGGTTCTACTGGCCAAGAGCCAATGAGATGGCCAAAGAGATAGTCGACAAATGTGAAGGATGTCAGTATTACTCCAACATGCCACACAAGCCCGCGTCAGCCCTGAAAACCATTCCACTCGTCTGGCCCTTCGCTGTTTGGGGTTTGGACATGGTTGGACCACTGAGAACAGGCAGGAGCGACTTCACTCATGTGCTGGTAGCAGTCGACAAGTTCACCAAATGGATTGAGGCCAAGCCTATCAAGAATCTTGATGCTTGCACCGCTATCAGTTTCATCAGAGAGTTGATATTCAGATATGAAGTTCCACACAGCATCATCACCGACAATGGGTCAAACTTCGATTCCGACAAATTCAAGGCCTTTTGCGCCTCTCAGGGCACTCGGGTCGACTATGCTTCGGTCGCTCACCCTCAATCGAATGGGCAAGCAGAACGGGCAAACGGCCTAATTCTGAAAGGATTGAAACCCCGATTGATGCACGATCTCAAGCACGCAGTAGGTGCATGGGTCGACGAGCTTCCATCAGTCCTTTGGGGATTGAGGACAACCCTGAATCGATCGACCGGAAGAACCCCATTCTTTCTGGTCTATGGAGCCGAGGCAGTCTTACCGAGTGACCTGCTTCACAATGCTCCCGGAGTCGAGTTCTACTCAGAAGATGAAGCAGAACAAGCCCGGCAGGACGCAGTCGACCTCCTAGAAGAAGAAAGAGAAATGGCCTTGATTCGATCGACCATCTATCAGCAAGACTTGCGTCGATTCCATGCTAGAAACGTGAAGAGTCGAGCCTTCCAAGAAGGAGACTTAGTCCTCCGAGTGGATCACCAGAAACCACACAAGCTCGCTCCTACTTGGGAAGGCCCCTTCATAGTCACCAGAGTCCTCCACAATGGAGCATACCACCTCTACAATGTCGATCGCCAGATTGATGAGCCACGAGACTGGAATGCGAAGCTACTCCGCCCCTTTTATACTTAAATTCTCACTCGGATGAGATGTAATAAGAAAAACTCATGTAGTTTATTTATCAAAGACAAGAGCGTTATAGTTTTCCCAGTGATTATTATTGTTTTTTTGTTTGCGTAATAAATCCCCCAGTGGGTGGCTTAGCTGCGAATCCGCTTCGCCTAAGTTTGTAAAAATAGTTTCCTACCGAGTGGCGAGCCTGTCTCCCACTCGGGGGCTTAGCTGCGAATCCGTTTTGCCTAAGTTTGAAAAAATCCTACCGAGTGGAGAGCAATCCTCCCACTCGGGGGCTTAGCTGCAGTCCAGCACTCGCCTAAGTTCTCTCACTTAGAGACTTAGCTGCAGTCCGGCACTCGCCTAAGTTTGAAAAAATCCTACCGAGTGGAGAGCAATCCTCCCACTCGGGGGCTTAGCTGCAGTCCAGTACTCGCCTAAGTTCTCTCACTTAGAGACTTAGCTGCAGTCCGGCACTCGCCTAAGTTTGAAAAAAAATCCTACGGAGTGGAGAGCAATCCTCCCACTAGGGGGCTTAGCTGCAGTCCAGTACTCGCCTAAGTTCTCTCACTTAGAGACTTAGCTGCAGTCCGGCACTCGCCTAAGTTTGAAAAAATCCTACCGAGTGGAGAGCAATCCTCCCACTTGGGGGCTTAGCTGCAGTCCAGTACTCGCCTAAGTTCTCTCACTTAGAGACTTAGCTGCAGTCCGGCACTCGCCTAAGTTTGAAAAAAAATCCTACCGAGTGGATAGCAATCCTCCCACTCGGGGGCTTAGCTGCAGTCCAGTACTCGCCTAAGTTCTCTCACTTAGAGACTTAGCTGCAGTCCGGCACTCGCCTAAGTTTGAAAAAAAATCCTACCGAGTGGAGAGTAATCCTCCCACTCGGGGGCTTAGCTGCAGTCCAGAACTCGCCTAAGTACGAAACACATCTCATTCCTCAAGGACGACGAGGGGTAGGTCGACTGCCACCTTCTCCTGGGGAGCTTCGCCACAAATACAATGTGCGCTCCGTCCCACTCTGAAGTAACAGGGTGTGGGTCAACCACCGCCTTCCCCTGGGGAGCTTCGCCACAAATACAAGACATAGGTCGACTGCTTCCCTCTCCTTCGGAGCTGTGCTGCGAACGCAAAAGTTGTCTCCAATGAAGAATGGGTTCACTCAGCAGGAGATTCATAAAGATATTCAACGGTAAACCAAGTTCGGGTAAATTCCAAAGGTTCCAAATCACAGATCGAAGTACTCGGACATGCAGCCCGAAAAGGTTTAACGGTTACAAAAACCACTCGTCATTCCGAGGCAAATTTAAGGTGGGACATAAGAGTTTGTTCACTCCGCGGGAGGAGGGCTGGCAGGCTCGACGAACTCATCCAGGTCGACGCCGTCGGCTATCCGAGTGGCTGCAGCGATGAAAGTCTCCATAAAGGTTCGGAAGTCATGCTTCTGGGTGTTGGCGACCTTGATTGCTGCCAGTTTGTCCTGTCGCACCTCCTTGCAGTGGACACGAACCAAAGACAGAGCCACGTCAGCGCCACACCGAGCAGCAGACTTCTTCCACTCCTGCACTCGGTCGGGGATTTCATTTAGTCGAGTCATCAGGGACTCAATATCATTTTGGAGCACAGCCTCTGGCCAAAGTGCCGGGTCAATCCGCGACATGGCGACCTTCAGTCGAGCCAAGTAGTCCACGACACTGTCGATGCGAGATTCCAGACGGAGCAGATTCATGGCAATTTCATCTTTCACGGGAGAGTTGATTGGATCCAAACCAGGCTCGATCCGCCCAGTCTCCTCTTCAAAGTTCTGGCAAAACTCTACATTCACGATCCAAGGATAAGTCAATTTTCGTACACTGAGTCGACTCAAAAAAAAGTCAGTCGGAACAGAATGTGCACCTTCAAGCTTGATGAACAGCTTCTTGGCAAGACTTCTCAGATAACTCTACAGATCATCCCTCCTGCGAGCAATGCCTTCCATTTTCTCGCCCTGGACGAGATTCGCCTTCTTCCAGCACGAGCACTCCTTGTTGGAGTCATTCAGAGCGGTCTTCAGCCTGGTATTCTCTTCTTCCAGCTGGCCGACCGAAGCCAGCTTCTGTTCGGCTAGAGCGGTCTTGTCGTCAGCCTCCTTACGAGCAGCGGCCAAATCCTGATCCTTCTTCGCCAGAGTTTCTCTCAGTTTTTCTGCAAAGAAATGATGATTGATTCAGAAATAGCAAAAGGGTACCTAAGCCTAAAACTGACCAGTCGACAAACTCGTCTTACCTGCGCCGCCATCTCTGACCTTTTGCAGCTCTGTCCTGGCCAGCTCCAAGTCAAGGTTCAGTTGAATCTGCTGCTTCTCCAAGTCAGCAAAGCGAGCTCCAAGATCACAAGATTTCTGAAATCAAAGGGGAGAAGTTATTTTTACAGCAAAAAACAACAAAGGCAATAAATACTAAGACTACGGTCGACTGCCCGCAGTCCACCATAGTCTCGGGGACTACACCCAGTGGGTGCACTTAGCGTGCCCCCACCGGTTCTGATCCCACTCAACCGGCCCGCCGAAGTCGAGTGGAAGAGATAAACTACCAGTTCGGTTTATACATTCGGCAAAATACAAAGACTACAGTCGACTGCAAGCAGTCCACCGTAATCTCAGGGACTACAGCCAGTGGGTGCACTTAGCGTGCCCCCACAGGTTCTGATCCCACTCGACCGGCCCACCGAAGTCGAGTGGAAGAGATAAACTACCAGTTTGGTTTATACATTCGGCAAAATACAAAGACTGCAGTCGACTGCCAGCAGTCCACCGTAGTCTCGGGGACTACACCCAGTGGGTGCACTCAGCGTGCCCCCACTAGTCCAAAAATTCAATTGACGCACCCAGTGGGTGTACAGATGCAAAGGTTTTCGAAAAGAATCTTCAGGTAGCATATCCTAACAGAACAAGCGGCGACCAACTAACCTGAACGTTGCTCTAGAGAGCCGAGCTGGCATCATAGGCGGCTTGGCTGGCGTCCCGCACCGTCTTCATCTTCTACATCATAATGCCCGCCTGGCGTATGGCTTCCTTAGCAGCATTCAGCTCGTCCTGTGGGACATGATGGGTCGCAAAAACTGAAGGCAGGTCGATAGGGGCCTGAGCAGTCGACGAAGAAGGCAAGGCACTCGACAGCGGCTCAGCGAAGGTAACAGAACCCCGATTGACGTCGCCAGTGTCCTGAACAACTGGTTCCGCCCTCGGTGTCGTCTGTAGCGCCTCGCTTGCAGGAGCTCGCCTATTTTTCCTTGTCGAAGGCCTCTCGGGCTCTTCATCATCATCAGGGAGGTCAATAACGTTGGGAGCTATGCAAAGTTCAATCGTCAAAATCACATCACCCAATGATACGCGTTGCAGTTGAATCGACCAAAATAAAGACAGTATGGCAGTGATCATACCCGGATTAGAAGTGACCGCATCCTCCATCACCTCATCTTCGTCCCTGTAAGCTGAGGTCCCGGAGGTAGTAGCGCTGACAGTTCCAAAGTTCGTCCAGTTAAAACAAGAAAAACAAACAGCGGGAGCGTCGAGTGAATGCAAAGAGAGGCACTCACGCGGAAGCGACGGGGATATCAATCTTGATTTTCGGCAACGCCTTCCGAGTCTTCGGCTCTGCAACTCTGGGTGCTTTGGCGCCTTCTCAGTCGGGGTTGGTGAAGAGATCCGAGGGCGCTTCGAAGACTGACCAGCCGGAGCAGTTGCCTTATCACGGGCACTCGGCCGTTCTTGGTCAAGCTTGGATCACCTCTCCCTGCGATGAGGTGACTCGACTTCTTCTCCATCGCTTGAGTCGTCGCTTCCTCCATCCCCTTCACCATCGGAAGTCCACTTGCCACTTTCGCCGCCACTCGCCTCGCCTTCCAGAGCTTGCTCTAGGTCCCCGTTGGGCATTGAATACATTTCAATAACGGCCTGAAAGAAAGCAGGTAGATCAAAGTCAGTCGACGCAATAGAGGCAGCTACACGAGTGAATTCAGATTACAAGCAAAAACTCAGAATCAGACCTGCTCTGGTGCATGAGACTGGTCGAATGGAGGGACTCTCCTGGCTCCCCTGGGATTGTCCTTATTCCCGGTAATGCCAGACAACCACTTCTCCAGTGTGTCGTCGTCGATCTCCTCCGGGTGGATCCGAGTGGAGTCTTCAAGACCCGAATACATCCACATTGGATGGTGTCGGGCTTGGAGAGGCTGGATGCACCGCTGAAGGAAGACCTCCAAGAGATCCAAACCAGTGACCCCGTCATGAATAAGCTGGACCACTCGGTTGACCAACACCTTCACGTGCGCCTTCTCCTCTGGGAGCACCTTCAAAGGGGAGGGTTTTTCCACTCGGTCCATGGTAAAGGGAGGGAGGCC
Organism: Triticum aestivum; assembly: GCF_018294505.1. Classification (NCBI taxonomy): domain Eukaryota; kingdom Viridiplantae; phylum Streptophyta; class Magnoliopsida; order Poales; family Poaceae; genus Triticum; species Triticum aestivum. The sequence goes on from NC_057794.1 coordinate 475,944,917, forward strand.
AGTCGATTGCCCTGGCGTCGACTGGTCTTTACAGTAAAACCAGGTCGACTGCCATCCACGAACTGAGTCGGGAAGAATCATGGTCGGAAAGGAGCTTTTCCCTCTCGTCTGGATGCTAAGACACCCACACATCTGGATCACTTGGGTCCTCTCGTCACTCGGATTAGCCTTTTTCACTGTCTGGGAGTGACAAGTGAAAATATGCTTGAAGAGACCCCAGTGAGGCCGACAACCCAGGAAGTTCTCACACAAAGAAATGAAAGCGGCAAGATAAACGATTGAGTAGGGGGTAAAATGATGGAGTTGTGCCCCAAAGAAGTTCAGAAACCCTCGGAAGAAGGGGTGAGGGGGCAAGGAAAATCCACGGTCGATGTGGGTGGCAAGAAGGACACACTCACCCTCCTGAGGCTGCGGCTCAGATTCCTTCCCCGGAAGCCGCGCCGAGTCGTAGGGGATCAGCCCCCCTTCGGCCAAGTCGTCGAGGTCTTCTTGGGAGATCCTCGAGTGGATCTAGTCGCCCTGGATCCAGCCCCTCGGCATGCCGGACCGCGAGGAAGATCCGCCCCGGCTGGTTGCCTTCCCCTTCGACCTTGCTGTCGCCTTCTTTGCCCGCTCCAGAGCCGCTGTCTTCTCCTTCCCCATTGTCGCCGGCGAGACGCGTACGGTGTGGTGGCGCTGGAGCGAGAGCGAGCGCAACGGAGGGGCGTGAGGAAGAGAAGAGGTAATGAGATGCACTGTTCGGGAGACTCCGGTCCGGCGCTTTATATCAGGCCACTTCCGAGTGGTTGACGGGTAGGCCCAGGTGGCTCTGTCAAATCCCGTAACGACCGCGCGCGCGATACGTGGTGAAAAAGGTGGCGCGGGGATCGAGGTGGCTCCACTCTATCCCATCCGATTACTGCGGCTCCCTCGTCCCGCGCGCTTCCCAAAATTCGGATCCCATGAAATCTGCGCGCAGCAAACAACTGGTCATACCAAAGATCTCCTCCGCACCATCACTCGGAGCCTTACAAGTAAAGAAACCCACTCGACGAAGAATTAAGAATGGATCAAGGCGACTGAAAAGGAAGTTGCTGTCATCACTCAGGTCCGTTGATCTGAAACAAGATATGCTCACGGCATGAAAAACGAGTCAGAGAAGTTCTCAACTCCTTCCCCACTCAAACCTCGATCCATTCGGGGGCTAATGATGAAGCTATGTACCTAGGGTAGAATCATGGTCCTGTCCTAACTGCCCTACCCAAGGACATCTCTAGAAGAAACCACCTTTCAATCGACTTGGAGGTGTTCCACTCGACAGACTCGAAGACGCTCGACCAAGAAGCAATCACTCGACCAAGATCCAACCACTCGACGGCCAGGAGACCTGAAGTCACTCCGCACGCTAACGGTCGGTCATTAAGTAGCTTTTATGGTCATCATAGCACTTTATTACTAGCGTTACCAGTAACGCCCTGCCTTAATGTACATTGAACCCTTTGTAACGTGGGCTGGCCGGGGTCCTGGCGCACTCTATATAAGCCACCCCCTCCTCCGAGACAAGGGTTCGCACCTCTGTAACTCATATTCACATAATCCAGTCGACCGCCTTCGGGCTCCGAGACGTAGGGCTATTACTTCCTCCGAGAAGGGCCTGAACTCGTAAAGCTTGCGTGCTTACAACTTCTCCACAGCTAAGATCTTGCCTCTCCATACTTACCCCCCTACACTACTGTCAGACTTAGAACCACGACAGCAGTGACAACCGACGAGGTTGCTCAAGCAAGGCGGTAGGCCTTTGTGTCTTTTGTCGAGGTAGCCGAGAGCGGAGGTGGTGTAGCCGTGGCTGAGGTAGCCATGCGAAAAATGTCGTGATCGATGTCGAGTCGGGGTGGCCGGTGTCGAGGAAGTCGTCGTGGGGCTGCGGGCGCAAGGAGGCGCCGAGTCAGTCATGGGTGCAGTGGTGCCGAAGTAGTGGTGCGCCGTGAAGAAGACGTTGTTGACGATGCGTCGCGCTGGGTTTGCCAAGCCCGGGGACACATTATGGACGAAGACATGCATCAGTGTTGCCAGCACTGGGTATGTGTAGACGGACGAAGACGAAGTTGACAAAGCGCCGCACCAGGCTTGCCAGGCCCGGGGACACGTCGTGGACGAAGGCATGCATCGGTGTTGCCAGCACCGGACGTGCGTAGACCGGGACCTGCAAGGTGTATGTCATGTCGTGGAAATCGGAGAGGCCAACAGAGAAGGACTCGACGACGGTTGCGCCAATCGGCGCGGGGGCTGATATCACCAACGGTGGTCGGAGTGAAAATGGCTAAAGTAGATGACGGCGACGCTGGCGACGGGCTGGTGCTGGATGAAGACGAATGGCGTGGACGGACGACGGTGACGGCGGCGGCGACGGCTAGGTTAGGAGTGTGATGGCGATGCTCGAAGTAGGCGAAGAATCCGACAGCATGACGAAGACCAACGCGGACGGTGGTGTTACCGCGTCAAAGAAGACGGCGCGACGCATACCACGAAAAGTCAACGCGTGAAGATGGCGGAGTGGACCGCGGGCCGCTGCGCTACAACCTGAATGGGCGACGCAGCGGCGGGTCGAGGGCATATATATAGACGTACATGATTTACTTAAAGTACAAGACAAGCGAGAACAAATCATAGTCTATCTCGTTTTTTCTAATAATCAATATACTTAATAAAAAAACACTCTTATATTATGTGACCGAGGGAGTAGTGTTTTTTGTTGTTGTTGAGGGTGGCTAGCTAGCTAATCAGTTTGAATGAACTGGAGCTCGAAAACCATGCTCACGGAATTCACGTGATGAGGTCAAATCCAAATTTCTAGATAGATTCCATGTGATTATAGCAAGTGGTTGCAAAAGAGTGCAGGCTGCGGAGCCCAAGTGCACCAAAGCCATCCATAAACTTGACCGCTTAGTTGCAGTCTCGCAGACTTAATCAGCTCGAGCTAAACAGTAGTCGCATTAAACATAAAAAGGAAAAACGGCCCGTGATAAGCAAAGTCCCGACCGGAAAACAGCCTGGAGAGAGAAACGGCCAGTGGGCCGCGTTAGGGCTCGGCGACAGTGCTCGCTCCCTGGTCATTGGACGGCCGAGAGCGGATGGGAGGGCTCCGATCGGACGGTGGGTAAGGTGGCGCGCTGGGTGGGTCCTGGACTAGACGACTCTGTTTCGTCCACGATGAGCACATGGCAAATGTGTACTGTGCACTGCTAGGCGCTAGCTGGGCGGTCACGGAGGCATGGGGCCGTGTCAGTCACGTGGTCGTGCGTGACAGTGGCAGGCTGCGGTGATTCGCAGTGTTAGGCCAAGCTGGACCTCGTTCACTGGGACTGGGAGATGTAAAAGTTGAGTTGCTCTTCCGTTCTTCGTGGAGGCACCCGAATCTCGTATTCCTTTCGGTCCTTTTAGTTCGCATATAAAATTTGTTTCAAATCAAGTCTCGCAAAGTTTAATCAACTTTATAGAAAAAAACACCAACATTCACAATGTGAAATCAATACATATTTATACATCAGGACTTACAGTTTCATATTGTATAACTTTAGCATGATAGATGTTAATATGTTTTTATATACATATGGTCAAACTTTGAAAAGTTTGACTTCAGACAATTTTTATATGCAGAGTAAAAAGAACCAGAGGGAGTAGGGGAGGATTATGGCAGGATAAATATCTCGTGTGTGAGCCTCCCGAGCTGACTTTGACATATTCGACCCCTCAAACTCCTCAATATTCGTGGACGCTGACAGATCACACCTCAAATTTTTCTTCTCACAACCAGACATCTTAATTTGCAAACCTTAAGTCCATAAAGACTCATGCAACTACGTACTACAACAAGACATGTAATCAGACTATCAAAAATGGCATGTTTAACCTACATAGTAGCAATGGAGAAGATCATCCACGGTTACCCTTGCCCTTCCCGGCGCCGCCCTTCTCTCGGAAGTAGCGGTCGAAGACGCGGTATGGATTGAGCCGGATCTGCTTGCCGCCAGAGCTGTCCGACCCATCGTTGTCCTCCTCCTTGGCGGGCAGTCCGGCCGTGGCACCGATCGCCCGATTCTGCACTCGGGCGAGGATGAGTGTGTTCCATCACTGCCGCTTCTTTACAATGCGGGCGCGGATGACTTCCTCCTCTACGGCAGCGTGCGCTGCCTCTGAGGGCGCGGATGGTTTCCTCCTCTACGGCAGCGTGGGCCGCCGCATCATCCGCCTTTGCCACCGTGATGTCGGCAACGAGTCGGGTCTCGGCGGCCCTCACCTCTCCTTCCCATGGCGGGCACACCGGTCACAATAGGACTCGTACTGATGTGGATAGATGATGTGGAAAGGAAGATTGGAAGGCTCTCGAGAGGACCTGGATGATCCAGACCCGGAAAGAGGATCCGAGCGCTCGATGAGCCGATGCAATGGAGTCGCATAGAACAGATCCCGTTGTCGATCGGGCGTTGTCCTCCGAGAGTGGCGAAGTGCAATGCAGACAACAATTGCCTCCTCCAAATCGAATGGGACGACATCCCAATTGACATATCTATACTGGTCGTCATCGGATCCGCTGCCTGCCATGCGGGAGAAGGACAAAAATCGCCATACGGGAGCTTGGGTGACGGAGGGGAGTTGAGACGAGTGGAGTGAAGTGGCTAGGATTTAGTCCGGCGAGCGAATGGGGAGAAATATATGTGAGGTCCGATGGGCCAACGTGGGCTGGGACCAACATGGCGGACACGTATCCACCCAAGATTTGGGTTGGATATGATAGGTGTCGGTCAGCCCGGGTGTTTGATGCCCGTTTGAGGCGCCTGTCTGGGTCGCTTTTTGTGACCTTGTTAGTGACCGAGCCGATCACCCGGACGTTTGAGATAGGTTTAAGGCACCCGACTGTAGATGCTCTAATGTGGTAACTTTTTGTTCCTTTTATCTGGTTGGTGCATTGGACATTGCTCATGGTTTTCGTCACGAGGGAATGGCAAATTAAGGCCAGTCACAGTGGGAGCATATGACACTAGTGTAGATTACTATATTTTTAGACCCTTCGTAATAGAGACATTGGAGAGTACTCCTTCTGTAAAGAAATACAAAAGCATTTAGATCACTATTATCGCGATATAAATGCTCTTATATCTCTTTACGAAGGGAGTATCATATACTAGTACCATGCATATGATACTGGTGCATGATACTACTTTCATAATGCATAATATCATAAGTTAGTATCTCCTCGCAAGGGTGGTTGCATGCTACCTTCTCCTCGGTCTATGCTGGCGGCATGCCGATGACTGGGGGCTTGAGCTCGGGCGGATCTGGTCGGGGACCAAGCTGAGTCAGAGTTGCGACTCCGAGTAGGTTTGCTTAGGCTCGATCCGGGTGGTGCCCGTGGGTGGAGAGGTCCCTCCCTCCATGACTGCGGTGGCCGTCGATGGTGGTGATGTTGGGGAACGTAGCAATAATTCAAAATTTTCCTACGTGTCACCAAGATCAATCTATGGAGTCATCTAGCAACGAGGGAGGAGTGGATCTACATACCCTTGTAGATCGCACGCGGAAGCGTTCAAGGGAACGGGGTTGATGGAGTCGTACTCGTCGTGATCCAAATCACCGATGATCCTAGCGCCGAACGAACGGCACCTCCGTGTTCAACACACGTACGGAGCAGCGACGTCTCCTCCTTGATCCAGCAAGGGGGGGAGGAGAGGTTGATGGAGATCCAGCAGCACGACGGTGTGGTGGTGGAAGTAGCGGGATTCCAATAGGGCTTCGCCAAGCGCTGCGGGAGGAGGGAGATGTGTCATGGGAGGGAGAGGGAGGCGCCAGGGCTTAGATTGGGCTGCCCTCCCTTCCCCCCACTATATATAGGGCCAAGGGAGAGGGGGGAGGCGCAGCCTTGGCCCTTCCTCCAAGGAAGGGTGCGGCCAGGGAGGAGTCCCTCCTCCCCAAGGCACCTAGGAGGTGCCTTCCCCCTTTAGGACTCTTCCTTTCCCTCATCTCTTGGCGCATGGGCCTCTTGGGGCTGGTGCCCTTGGCCCATACAGGTCAAGGCGCACACCCCTACAGCCCATGTGGCCCCCCGGGGTAGGTGGCCCCACCCGGTGGACCCCCGGGACCCTTCCGGTGGTCCCGGTACAATACCGGTGACCCCGAAACTTGTCCCGATGGCCGAAATAGCACTTTCTATATATAATTCTTTACCTCCGGACCATTCCAGAACTCCTCATGACGTCCGGGATCTCATCTGGGACTCCGAACAACTTTCGGGTTACCGCATACTAATATCTCTATAACCCTAGCATCACCGAACCTTAAGTGTGTAGACCCTACGGGTTCGGGAGACATGCAGACATGACCGAGATGACTCTCCGGTCAATAACCAACAGCGGGATCTGGATACCCATGTTGGCTCCCACATGTTCCACGATGATCTCATCGGATGAACCACGATGTCGAGGACTTAATCAATCCCGTATACAATTCCCTTTGTCTATCGGTACGATACTTGCCCGAGATTCGATCGTCGGTATCCCGATACCTTGTTCAATCTCGTTACCGGCAAGTCTCTTTACTCGTTTCGTAACACATCATCCCGTGATCAACTCCTTGATCACACTGTGCACATTATGATGATGTCCTACCGAGTGGGCCCAGAGATACCTCTCCGTCACACGGAGTGACAAATCCCAGTCTCGATTCGTGCCAACCCAACAGACACTTTCGGAGATACCTGTAGTGTACCTTTATAGCCACCCAGTTACACTGTGACGTTTGGCACACCCAAAGCACTCCTACGGTATCCGGGAGTTGCACAATCTCATGGTCTAAGGAAATGATACTTGACATTAGAAAAGCTTTAGCATACGAACTACATGATCTTGTGCTAGGCTTAGGATTGGGTCTTGTCCATCACATCATTCTCCTAATGATGTGATCCCGTTATCAATGACATCCCATGTCCATGGTTAGGAAACCGTAACCATCTATTGATCAACGAGCTAGTCAACTAGAGGCTTACTAGGGACATGGTGTTGTCTATGTATGCACACATGTATCTGAGTTTCCTATCAATACAATTCTAGCATGGATAATAAACGATTATCATGAACAAGGAAATATAATAATAATCAATTTATTATTGCCTCTAGGGCATATTTCCAACAGGTGAGGACTTTGCGCCATCGTTGGGCAGCACAGCGTCAAGGGCCATCGACATGCCGTCGTGCGAGGGTGCTCGGCGACGACCGTCGAGAGTCACAAAGTTGTGTCCCCAAGGTACACCGTGCCTGGTTGGGCTCACAAGGATGGGCACCTACGGTGGTGCCGCTGTCCCAATCTCTCTGTCTGATGCCGGGCTAGGAGTGTAAGTTTATGTCTTTTGCTCCTCCTGTCTGATAACCCACAAGTATAGGGATCAATTGTAGCCTCTTTCAATAAGTAAGAGTGTTGAACCCAACGAGGAGCTAAAGGTAGAACAAATATTCCCTCAAGTTCTATCGACCACCAATACAACTCTAAGCACGTTTAACGTTCGCTTTACCTAGAACAAGTACGAAACTAGAAGTACTTTGTAGGTGTTGTTGGATAGGTTTGCAAGATAATAAAGAGCGCGTAAATAAAAAGTAGGGGCTGTTTAGATGAAGACACAACTAAGTTAGTTTTAGTAGAGCGCTTGTTGTCACACAAGAAAGTTATTTGTCCCTAGGCAACGGATAACTAGACCGGTAATCATTATTGCAATTTTATTTGAGGGAGAGGCATAAGCTAACATACTTTCTCTTCTTGGATCATATGCACTTATGATTGGAACTCTAGCAAGCATCCGCAACTACTAAAGATCATTAAGGTAAAACATAACCATAGCATTATTAGGCATTAAGTCCTCTTTATTCCCATACGCAAACAACCTACTTACTCGGGTCTGTGTTTCTATCACTCACGCCACCCACCATAAGCAAATCATGAACATATTGCAAACCCTATAGCGGGGATCCTTCACGCTTGCGCGACACGGAGAGTACCATAGGACAACACCAATAATAAAACATGCAACTCAAACCAATCACGATCATCAATTAATCCATAGGACAAAACGTATCTACTCAAACATCATAGGATAACCATACATCATTGAGAAATAATATATGGCGTTAAGCACCATGTTTAAGTAGAGATTACATCGATAAAAGAGGGGTTACACCGCTGCATAGAGGGGGAAAGAGTTGATGATGATGGCGGTGCAGTTGCTGGTGTAGATTGTGGTGATGATGATGGCCCCGGTGGCGTTCTGGCGCCACCGGAAGAGAGGGGGAGAGAGCCCCCCTTCTTCTTCTTATTCCTTGACCTTCCCCCTAGATGGGAGAAGGGTTTCCCCGCTGGTCCATGGCCTCCATCGCGGCGGAGGGGTGAGAGACCCTCCGAGATTGGATCTGTCTCTCTGTCTCTCTCTGTTTCCGCGTTCCCTGATTCTGCTCTTTCACCGTTTCTTAAATTCCTGAAGATCCATAACTCCGATTGGGCTGAATTTTGGACATGATTTTTATACGGATATTGGCTTTCTTGCAGCGAAAGAAGGGCACCAACCTCCTAACAGGGTGGCCATGAGGGCCCTGGGCGCGCCTAACCCCCTGGGGCACCCCCTGCCTCGTGGCCCCTCGGGCATCGTCTCACGTTGATTCTTCTTCCCAAAAATCACATATATTCCAAAAAAAACTCCGTCAGTTTTTATCCTGTTTGGACTCCTTTTGATATGGATTTTCTGCGAAACAAAAAACATGCAACAAACAGGAACTGGCACTGGGCACTGAATCAATATGTTAGTCCCAAAAACAGTATAAAAAGTTGCCAAAAGTATATGAAAGTTGTATAATATTGGCATGGAACAATAAAAAATTATAGATACGATGGAGACGTATCAGTATCCCCAAGCTTAATTCCTGTTCGTCCTCGAGTAGGTAAATGATAAAAAGATAATTTTTGATGTGGAATGCTACCTAGCATAATCTTGATCATGTAATCTAATCATGGCATGAATATGAAGACACGAGTGATTCAAAGCAATAGTCTATCATTTGACATTAAGACAATAATACTTCAAGCATACTAATAAAGCAATCATGTCTTTTCAAAATAACATGGCCAAAGAAAGTTATCCCTACAAAATCATATGGTCTGGGTATGCTCCATCTTCACCACACAAAGCATTCAAATCATGCACAACCCCGATGACAAGCCAAGTAACTGTTTCATACTTTTGATGTTCTCAAACCTTTTCAACTTTCACGCAATACATGAGCGTGAGCCATGGATATAGCACTATAGGTGGAATAGAATATGATGATGGAGGTGATAACCCACAAGTATAGGGGATCGCAATAATTTTCGATAAGTAAGAGTGTCGAACCCAACGAGGAGCTAAAGGTAGAACAAATATTCCCTAAAGTTCTATCGACCACCGATACAACTCTACACACGCTTGATGTTCGCTTTACCTAGAACAAGTATGAAACTAGAAGTACTTTGTAGGTGTTGTTGGATAGGTTTGCAAGATAATAAAGAGTACGTAAATAAAAAGTAGGGGCTGTTTAGATAAAGAAACAATAAAGTAAATATAGCGAGTGTGGAAAAGTGGTGGTAGGAGTTGCGAAATTGCCCCTTAAGCAATTGACTACTTTACTAGACCGATAGCAAGTATCATGTGGGAGAGGCCACTGCTAGCATGTCATCGCTGACTTGGAATTCTATGCACTTATGATTAGAACTATTAGCAAGCATCCGCAACTACTAATGTTCATTAGGTAAAACCCAACCAGAGCATTAAGATATATTGGTCCCCCTTCAATCCCGTATGCATCAATTTCTATGCTAGGTTGAAGCTTCTGTCACTCTTGCCCTCCAATACATAGTCCTATCAACATACAACTAACCCTATGGTGTGATCCACGCGCGCGCTCATATGATGGGCACCAAAGGACAACAACATAACCACAAGCAAATTAAATCAATCATAACAATTCATCAACCACCGATAGGACAACGAAAATCTACTTAGACATCATAGGATGGCAACACATCATTGGATAATAATATGAAGCATAAAGCACCATGTTCAAGTAGAGGGTACAGCGGGTTGCGGGAGAGTGGACCGCTGTAGATAGAGGGAGGAAGGTGATGGAGATGTTGGTGAAGATGGTGGAGGTGTTGGTGAAGATCACGGTGATGATGATGGCCACGACGGTGTTCCGGCGCCACCGGGGGAGAGGGGGAGAGGGGGCCCCTTCTTCATCTTCTTCCTTGACCTCCTCCCTAGATGGGAGAAGGGTTTCCCCTCTGGTCCTTGGACTCCATGGCATGGGAGGGGTGAGAGCCCCTCCGAGATTGGATCTATCTCTCTGTTTCTCTCTGGTTCTGCATTCTCTTCTGGCTCTGTTTCACTATTTCGTATATATATGGAGATCCGTAACTCCGATTGGCCTGAAACCTTCACCGTGATTTTTTTTCCGAATATTAGCTTTCTTGCGGCAGAAGAAGAGCGTCGACCGCCTTACGGTGGGCTCACGAGGGTAGGGGGTGCGCCCTAAGGGGGGGCGCCCCCTGCCTTGTGACCACCTCGGGCACTGGTTCGCGTTGATTTTCCTTCCGAATTTTCCATATTTTCCAAGAATAAGCTCCGTCCGTTTTTATCCCGTTTGGACTCCGGTTGATATGGATATTCTGCGAAACCAAAAATATGCAACAGACAAGAACTAGCACTGGGCACTGGATCAATATGTTAGTCCCAAAAATAATATAAGAAGTTGCCAAAAAGTATATGAAAGTTGAATAATCTTGGCATGGAACAATAAAAAATTATAGATACGACGGAGACCTATCAGCATCCCCAAGCTTAATTCCTGCTCGACCTCGAGTAGGTAAATGATAAAAAAGATAATTTTTGATGTGGAATGCTACCTAGCATAATCTTGGTCATATGTCTAATCATGGCATGAATATTAAGACACGAGTGATTCAAAGCAATAATCTATCCTTTGACATAAAGACAATAATATTTCAAGCATACTAACCAAGCAATTATGTCTTATTGAAATAACATAGCCAAAGAAAGTTCATCCTTACAAAATCATATAGTCTGGCTATGCTCCATCTTCACCACACAAAATATTTACATCATGCACAACCCCGATGACAAGCCAAGCAATTGTTTCATACTTTTGACGTTCTCAAACCTTTTCAACTTTCACGCAATACATGAGCGTGAGCCATGGACATAGCACTATAGGTGGAATAGAATATGATGGTGGAGAAGACAAGAAGGAGAAGATAGTCTCACATCAACTACGCGTATCAACGGGCTATGGAGATGCCCATCAATAGATATCAATGTGAGTGAGTAGGGATTGCCATGCAACGGATGCACTAGAGCTATAAGTGTATGAAAGCTCCAACTGAAACTAAGTGGGTGTGCATCCAACTTGCTTGCTCATGAAGATCTCGGGCATTTGAGGAAGCCCATCATCGGAATATACAAGGCAAGTTCTATAATGAAAATTCTCACTAGTATATGAAAGTGATAACTCAAGAGACTCTCTATATGAAGAACATGGTGCTACTTTGAAGCACAAGTGTGGTAAAAGGATAGTAGCACTGCCCCTTCTCTCTTTTTCTCTCATTTTTTTATTTTTTTATTTTTTTATTTTTTGGTGGGCTTCTTTGGCCTCTTTTATTTTTTTGTAAAGTTCAAAGTCTCATCCCGAATTATGGGGGAATCAAAGTCTTCATCATCCTTTCCTTACTGGGGCAATGCTCTAATAATGATGATCATCACACTTTTATTTACTTACAACTCAATATTACAACTCGATATCTAGAACAAAGATATGACTCTATATGAATGCCTCTGGCGGTGTACCGGGATGTGTAATGATCTAGCGTAGCAATGACATCAAAAAACGAACAAGACATGAAAACATCATGCTAGCTATCTTACGATCATGCAAAGCAATATGACAATGAATGCTCAAGTCATGTATATGATGATGATGGAGGTTGCATGGCAATATATCTCGGAATGGCTATGGAAATGCCATGATAGGTAGGTATGGTGGCTGTTTTGAGGAAGATATATGGTGGGTGTATGGTACCGACGAAAGTTGCGCGATACTAGAGAGGCTAGCAATGATGGAAGGGTGAGAGTGCGTGTAATCCATGGACTCAACATTAGTCATAAAGAACTCACATACTTATTGCAAAAATCTATTAGTCATCGAAACAAAGTGCTACGCGCATGCTCCTAGGGGGATAGATTGGTAAGAAAAGACCATCGCTCGTCCCCGACCGCCACTCATAAGGAAGACAATCAATAAATAAATCATGCTCCGACTTCGTTACATAACGGTTCACCATACGTGCATGCTACGGGAATCACAAACCTCAACACAAGTATTTCTACAATCCACAACTACCCACTAGCATGACTCTAATATCACCATCTTTATATCGCAAAACTATTGCAAGGAATCAAACATATCATATTCAGTGATCTACAAGTTTTATGTAGGATTTTATGACTAACCATGTGAATGACCAGTTCCTGTCATCTCTCTAAATAGATATAAGTGAAGCAAGAGAGTTTAATTCTTTCTACAAATGATATGCCCACGCTCTAACAAATATAAGTGAAGCAAAAGAGCATTCTACAAATGGCGGTTGTCTAAGTGAAGAGAAACAGGCAATCCAAACTTCAAATGATATTAGTGAAGCACATGAAGCATTCTATAAAGCCATACTCAAAAGATATAAGTGAAGTACAATGAGCATTCTATAAATCAACCAAGGACTATCTCATACCAGCATGGTGCAAAAAAGAAAAATGAAAACTAAAAGCAAAAGACGCTCCATTGCACATATTGCATGAACGAAACGAATCCGAAAACATACCGATACTTGTTGAAGAAAGAGGGGATGCCTTCCCAGCATCCCCAAGCTTAGACGCTTGAGTCTCCTTGAATATTTACTTGGGGTGCCTCGGGCATCCCCAAGCTTGATCTCTTGCCTCTCTTCCTTCTTCTCACATCGAGACCTTCTCAATCATCGAACACTTCATCCACACAAAACTTCAACAGAAAACTCGGTAAGATCCGTTAGTATAATAAAGCAAATCACCACTATAAGTACTGTTGAAAACCAATTAATATTTTGTATTTGCATTGTGTCTACTGTAATATAACTTTTTCATGGCTTAATCCACTGATATAAATTGATAGTTTCATCAAAATAAGCAAACTATGCATCAAAAACAGAATCTGTCTAAAACAGAACAGTCTGTAGAAATATGAACATTCAACATACTTCTAATACTTCAAAAATTCTACCAAAATTAGGAAAAAGAAACAATTAGTATAGGAAGACAGTGCAAAAAGAATCAGAACCATTTGACGTTCCAGCTAAAAATGTAAAATCGTGCACTACAGCCAAAGTTTCTGTCCTGCACCGTACAAACCATCAAGCAAATGTAAACATCCTAAAGGCAAACCTTGGCACATTATTTTTATAATACAATGGAATTGTACAAGGGGATAATTATTTTTGTTGAAAAGTTTCTGTAATCAAGATTCACAAAGTTGCCGTGAGCATGAACAAAGTTCAAGGAGCTCTCCCACTTCAACAGTGCTTGTCTTTCTCACTTTCACTTTCTTTTTTGAAAAGTTTTGGGTTCCCCTATTTATTTTTGTTGTTTTTAAACTATATGAAAGCACTAAACAGAAATAAATGACTCTCTAAAACTTCCGGGTTGTCTCCCTGGCAGCGCTTTCTTTAAAGCCATTAAGCTAGGCATATAGTGCTCAAGTAGTGAATCCACCCGGATCCCAAGGTATATCAAAGCCAATTTTAATTAACAATAATTTGTAATTTATTAGTGAGTACAAAGCAACATATATCAAGCAATGACGAAGTCTAACTCTCTTCCTATGCATCGGCATGTCATAAAAGAACAATTCATGCACACCTAGTAAAGGCCAATGCATAGTATAAACAGTTTCTTGCAATTTTATCATGTTGGAAACATAGAGAGGTGGAGATATAGTTCCTCTCTCATAATAATTGCAAGTAGGAGCATCAAGCACATGCATATCATATTCATAAAAATTATCATGTGCAACGGTAAAAGGCAACCCATCAATATATTCCTTAATAAGAGCAAACTTCTCTGATATAGTGTAGTTGGGAGAATTCAAAAAGATAATAGGACTATCATGTGTGGGTGCAATAGCAATGATTTCATGTTTAACATAAGGAACTATAGCAAGTTCATCTCCATAAGCATAATTCATATTGGCATCTTGGCCATAAGCATAGAAAGCATCATCAAAAAGAGATATTTCAAAAGAATCATAGGGATCATAATAGTCATCATAGCAATCATCCTTCGGTAAGCACGAAGGGGAATTAAACAATGTATGAGTTGAAGAGTTACTCTCATTAGAAGGTGGGCACGGGTGTTCAATCCGCTCTTCCTCCTTTTGTTCTTTGCTCTCCTCCTCATCTTTTTCATCCAATGAGCTCACAGTGTCATCAACTTCTTCTTCCATAGATTCCTGCAAAATATTATTCTCTTCTTGGACAGTGGAGACTTTCTTAATAAGTACATTAATTTCATAATTGTATTCATAATTCTCATAGCAATATTTGAGGATAGCTAAATTTTCATATCTATAACAAGCATCATCAATATCATCAAACTCTTTAAACATAGATTCAATTTCATAAGCACCCATAAAAGCAACAAATTCTTCTTTTGTTCCACATCATAGTAATCATATATACCTCTAGTATAAGAAGCCAAGGTTTCATTATCATTAAATTTGCATGAAAAGGGGAGGTGTGGAGAATTCATCCTAGAGCAACAAGTATAATCATATTCCAAGCATAGTTGTCTAGCATACCACTTCAATATATAAATTTGATCCCATAATAGTTTCCCTTTTTGTGTCAAGCGATAATCCCTAAAGTATTTACATTGATCCAACGTTACTCCCATTACATAATTGAACGAGGTTTTCTTAGGATTATTAAAGTAGTACAAAATATCTTTCACATAACCACCATCGAGGGTTTTAGGAGGTTCCCCATCTCCATGAGTAGAAAGTACGCCTAATTTTTTTGGTATTTCATGTTCCATATCCATAACTAAAGATAAAGAACAACTAAGAACATCAAATAAAAATTACTTAGTGATAAAGAAAACAACACACACGAGAATAGTCACCCCACGCTATTGCTCCCCGGCAACGGCGCCAGAAAAAGGTATTGATAACCCACAAGTATAGGGGATCGCAACAGTTTTTGATAAGTAAGAGTGTAGAACCCAACGAGGAGCTAATGGTAGAACAAATATTCCCTAAAGTTCTATCGACCACCGATACAACTCTACGCACGCTTGATGTTCGCTTTACCTAGAACAAGTATGAAACTAGAAGTACTTTGTAGGTGTTGTTGGATAGGTTTTCAAGATAATAAAGAGTACGTAAATAAAAAGTAGGGGCTGTTTAGATAAAGAAACAATAAAGTAAATATAGCGAGTGTGGAAAAGTGGTGGTAGGAGTTGCGAAATTGCCCCTTAAGCAATTGACTACTTTACTAGACCAATAGCAAGTATCATGTGGGAGAGGCCACTGGTAGCATGTCAACCCTGACTTGGAATTCTATGCACTTATGATTGGAACTATTAGCAAGCATCTGTAACTACTAATGTTCATTAAGGTAAAACCCAACCATAGCATTAAGATATATTGGTCCCCCTTCAATCCCGTATGCATCAATTTCTATGCTAGGTTGAAGCTTCTGTCACTCTTGCCCTCCAATACATAGTCCTATTAACATACAGCTAACCCTATGGTGTGATCCACGCGTGCGCTCATATGATGGGCACCAAAGACAGCAACATAACCACAAGCAAATTAAATCAATTATAGCAATTCATCAACCACCGATAGGACAACGAAAATCTACTCAGACATCATAGGATGGCAACACATCATTGGACAATAATATGAAGCATAAAGCACCATGTTCAAGTAGAGGGTACAGCGGGTTGCGGGACAGTGGACCGCTGTAGATAGAGGGGGGAAGGTGATGGAGATGTTGGTGAAGATGGCGGAGGTGTTGGTGAAGATCGCGGTGATGATGATGATGGCCACGGCGGCGTTCCGGCGCCACCGGAGGAGAGGGGGAGAGGGGCCCCCTTCTTCCTCTTCTTCCTTGACCTCCTCCCTAGATGGGAGAAGGGTTTTCCCTCTGGTCCTTGGCCTCCATGGCATGGGAGGGGCGAGAGCCCCTCCGAGATTGGATCTATCTCTCTGTTTCTCTCTAGTTCTGCGTTCTCTTCTGGCTCTGTTTCACCGTTTCGTATATATATGGTGATCCGTAACTCCGATTGGCCTGAAACCTTCGCCGTGATTTTTTCTCCGAATATTAGCTTTCTTGCGGCAAAAGAAGAGCGTCAACCGCCTTACAGTGGGCTCACGAGGGTAGGGGGCGCGCCCTAAGGGGAGGGGGCGCCCCCCTGCCTCGTGACCACCTCGGGCACTGGTTCGCGTTGATTTTCCTTCTGAATTTTCCATATTTTCCAAAAATAAGCTCCGTCCTTTTTTATCCCGTTTGGACTCTTTTTGATATGGATATTCTGCGAAACCAAAAACATGCAACAGACAGGAACTAGCACTGGGCACTGGATAAATATGTTAGTCACAAAATAATATAAAAAGTTGCCAAAAAGTATATGAAAGTTGAATAATCTTGGCATGGAATAATCAAAAAATATAGATACGACGGAGACGTATCAGGAGGTTGTGTGGAGAAGACAAAAAAGGGAGAAAGTCTCACATCGACGCGGCTAATCAATGGGCTATGGAGATGCCCATCAATTGATGTCAATGTGAGGAGTAGGGATTGCCATGCAACGGATGCACTAGAGCTATAAGTGTATGAAAGCTCAAACTGAAACTAAGTGGGTGTGCATCCAACTTGCTTGCTCATGAAGACCTATGTCATTTGAGGAAGCCCATCGTTGGAATATACAAGCCAAGTTCTATAATGAAAACTTCCACTAGTATATGAAAGTGATAACTCAATAGACTCTCTATATGAAGAACATGGTGCTACTCTGAAGCACAAGTGTGGTAAAAGGATAGTAACATTGTCCCTTTTCTTTTTTTCTCTTTTTTGTAGGCTTCTTTGGCCTCTATCTTTTTTGGGGGGGCATCTTTGGCCACTTTTATTTTGATCATGGAATAATGTTCTAATACTGATGATCCTCACATTTTTATTTACTTACAACTCAATATTACAACTCGATACTAGAACAATTATATGACTCTATATGAATGCCTCCGGCGGTGTACCGGGATGTGCAATGATCTAGAGTAGCAATGACATAAAAACGGACAAGCCATGAAAATATCATGCTAGCTATCTTACGATCGTGCAAAGCAATATGACAATAAATCCTCAAGTCATGTATATGATGATGATGGAGTTGTATGGCAATATATCTTGGAATGGCTATGGAAATGCCATAATAGGTAGGTATGGTGGCTGTTTTGAGGAAGATATAAGGAAGCTTATGTGTGATAGAGCGTATCGTATCACGGGGTTTGGATGCACCGGCGAAGTTTGCACCAACTCTCGAGGTGAGAAAGGGCAATGCACGGTACCAAAGAGGCTAGCAATGATGGAAGGGTGAGAATGCGTATAATCCATGGACTCAACATTAGTCATAAAGAACTCACATATATACTTATTGCAAAAATCTATTAGTCATCGAAACAAAGTACTACATGCATGCTCCTAGGGGGATAGATTGGTAGGAAAAGACCATCGCTCGTCCCCGACCGCCACTCATAAGGAAGACAATCAATAAATACCTCATGCTCCAACTTCGTTACATAACGGTTCACCATATGTGCATGCTACGGGAATCACAAACTTCAACATAAGTATTTCAACAATCCACAACTACCCACTAGCATGACTCTAATATCACTATCTTTATATCGAAAAACTATTGCAAGGAATCAAACATATCATATTCAGTGATCTACAGGTTTTATGTAGGATTTTATGACTAACCATGTGAATGACCAATTCCTGTCATCTCTCTAAATAGATATAAGTGAAGCAAGAGAGTTTAATTCTTTCTACAAAAGATATTCCCACGCTCTAAAAAATATAAGTGAAGCAAAAAGAGCATTCTACAAATGGCGGTTTTCTATGTGAAGAGAAACAGGCAATCCAAACTTCAAATGATATAAGTGAAGCACATGAAGCATTCTATAAAGCCACACTCAAAAGATATAAGTGAAGTGCAATGAGCATTCTGTAAATCAACCAAGGACTGTCTCATACCAGCATGGTGCATCAAAGAAAAGTTAAAAGTAAATGCAAAAGACGCTCCAAGATTTACGCATATCATGTGACGAATAAAAATATAGTTTCAAGTAAAATTACCGATGATTGTTAGAAGAAAGAGGGGATGCCTTCCGGGGAATCCCCAAGCTTGGTTGCTTGGGAGTCCTTGAATATTTCCTTGGGGTGCCTCGGGCATCCCCAAGCTTAGGCTCTTGCCACTCCTTATTCCCTCATCCATCGTGATCTCTCCCAAAAATTCAAAAACTTCAATCACACAAAACTTAACGGAAAGTTCGGTAAGATCCGTTAGTATAATAAAGCAAATCACTACTCTAAGTACTGTTGCAAACCAATTCATATTTTATTTTTGCATTGTAGCTATTGTAGTATAACTTTTCCATGACTTAATCCACTGATAGAAATCGATTGTTTCATCAAAAGAAGCAAACTATGCATCAAAAACAGAACCTGTCATAAACAGGACAGTCTGTAATAATCTGAACATTCACCATACCTCTGGTACTCCAAACATTCTGAAATAATTAGGAAAATAAAAAAATTGTATAGAAAGACATTTCAAAAAGTTTCCAAACCGTTTGACGTTCCAGTAAAAAATGTAAAATCACGCACTACAGCCAAAGTTTTTGTTCTGCACCGCACAAACCAATAAGCAATGTAAACATCCTAAAGGCAAATCTTGGCACATTATTTTTATAATACAATGGAATTGTACAAGGGAATAATTATTTTTGTTGAAAATTTTCTGTAATCAAGATTCACAAAGTTTTCGTGAGCATGAACAAAGTTCAAGGAGCTCCCCCACTTCAACAATGCTTGTCTCTCTCACTTTCACTTTTCTTTTTGAAAAGTTTTGGGTTTCCCTCTTTATTTTTTTGTTTTTAAACTATATAAAAGCACTCAATAGAAATAAATGACTCTCTAAAACTTCCGGGTTGTCTCCCTGGCAGCGCTTTCTTTAAAGCCATTAAGCTAGGCATATAGTGCTCAAGTAATGAATCCACCCGAATCCCATGGTATATCAAAGCCAATTTTAATTAACAATGATTTGTGATTTAGTAGTGAGCACAAAGTAACATATATCATTCTACAATGAAGTGTAACTCTCTTTCTATGCATCGGCATGTCATAAAAGAACAATCCACGCACACATAGTAAAGGCCAATGCATAATATAAACCGTTTCTTGCAATTTTATCATATTGGAAACATGGAGAGGCGGAGATGTAGTTCCTCTCTCATAATAATTGCAAGTAGGAGCAGCAAGCACATACATATTATATCTATCAAAATCATCATGTGTAGTAGTGAAACGCAACCCACAAATATAATCCTTAATAAGGGCAAACTTCTCCGATATAGTGTAGTTGGGAGAGTTCAAATAGATAATAGCACTATCATGCGTGGGTGCAATAGCAACAATTTCATGTTTAACATAAGGAACTATAGCAAGTTCATCTCCATAAGCATAATTCATATTGGCATCTTGTCCACAAGCATAGCAAGCATCATCAAAAAGGGACATTTCAAAAGAATCAACGGGATCATAACAATCATCATAACATTCATCCTTCGGTAAGAACGAAGGGACATTAAATAATGTGTGAGTTGGAGAGTTACTCTCATTAGAAGGTGTGCACGGGTAGCTAATCCGATCTTCCTCCTTTTGTTCTTCGCTCTCCTCGTCATCTTTTTCATCCAATGAGCACACAGTTTCATCAATTTCTTCTTCCATAGACTCCTGCAAAATATTAGTCTCTTCTTGGACAGCGGAGACTCTCTCGATAAAATCATCAATATCAGAATTTAATTCATAATTCTCATAGCAATATCTAAGTATAGCAAAAATTTTAGGTCTGTAAACAGCATCATCAAAATTTTCACACTCTTTAAACAAAGACTCAATTTCATAAGCACCCATAAAAGCAACAAATTCTTCTATTCGTTCCACATCATAGTAATCATAAATACCATTAGCATTTGAAGCTAAGATTTCATTATCATTAAATTCACATGAAAAGGGAAGGTGTGGAGCCTTCATCCAAGAGCAACAAGTATAATCATATCTCAAGCATAGTTGCCGAGCATACCGATGCAACATATAAATTTGATCATGTAATAGTTTCCCTTTTTGAGTCAAGCGATAATCCCTAAAGTATTCATGTTGATCCAACGTGTCTCCCATAACATAATTGAATGGGGTTTTCTCAGGATTATCAAAGTAGTACATAATCTCTTTCACATAATGAGCATCGAGGGTTTTAGGAGGTTCCCCATCTCCATGAGTAGCAAGTACACCTAATTTTTTGGTATTTCATGCTCCATATACATAACTAAAGATAGAGAACAACTTAGAACAGCAAATAAAAATTACTTAGTGATAAAACAAACAAGCACACATGAGAATATTCACCACATGCTATAACACCCCGACAACGGCGCCAGAAAAAGGTCTTGATAACCCACAAGTATAGGGGATCAATTGTAGCCTCTTTCGATAAGTAAGAGTGTCAAACCCAACGAGGAGCTAAAGGTAGAACAAATATTCCCTCAAGTTCTATCGACCACCGATACAACTCTATGCACGCTTAACGTTCGCTTTACCTAGAACAAGTATGAAACTAGAAATACTTTGTAGGTGTTGTTGAATAGTGATACGTCTCCAACGTATCTATAATTTTTGATTGCTCCATGCTATATTATCTACTGTTTTGGACATTATTGGGCTTTATTATCCACTTTTGTATTATTTTTGGGACTAACCTATTAACCGGAGACCCAGCCCAAAATTGTTGTTTTTTGCCTGTTTTAGGGTTTCGAAGAAACGGAATATCAAACGGAGTCCAAACGGATTGAAACCTTCGGGAACGTGATTTTCTCACCGAATACAACTCAAGAGACTTGGACCCTACGTCAAGCCATGTAATAGGAGCCCACGAGGTAGGGGGGCGCGCCTACCCCCCCAGGCGCGCCCTCCACCCTCATGGGGCCCCTGTTGCTCCATCGACGTACTTCTTCCTCCTATATATACCCACGTACCCCCAAACGATCAGAACAGGAGCCAAAAACCCTAATTCCACCGCCGTAACTTTCTGTATCCACGAGATCCCATCTTGGGGCCTGTTACGGAGCTCCGCCAGAGGGGGCATCAATCACGGAGGGCTTCTACATCAACACCATAGCCTCTCCGATGAAGTGTGAGTAGTTTACTTCAGACCTACGGGTCCATAGTTAGTAGCTAGATGGCTTCTTCTCTCTTTTTGGATCTCAATACAATGTTCTCCCCCTCTATTGTGGAGATCTATTCGATGTAATCTTCTTTCTACGGTGTGTTTGTTGAGAACGATGAATTGTGGGTTTATGATCAAGTCTATCTATGAATAATATTTGAATCTTCTCTGAATTCTTTTATGTATGATTGGTTATCTTTGCAAGTCTCTTCGAATTATCAGTTTGGTTTGGCCTACTAGATTGATCTTTCTTGCAATGGGAGAAGTGCTTAGCTTTGGGTTCAATCTTGCAGTGTCCTTTCCCGGTGACAGTAAGGGCAGCAAGGCACGTATTGTATTGTTGCCATCGAGGATAACAAGATGGGGTTTTCTTCATATTGCATGAGTCTATCCCTCTACATCATGTCATCTTGCTTAAGATGTTACTCTGTTTTTAACTTAATACTCTAGATGCATGCTGGATAGCGGTCGATGAGTGGAGTAATAGTAGTAGATGCAGGCAGGAGTCGGTCTACTTGTCTTGGACGTGATGCCTATATACATGATCATACCTAGATATTCTCATAACTATGCTCAATTCTGTCAATTGCTCAACAGTAATTTGTTCACCCACCGTAGAATACTTATGCTCTCGAGAGAAGCCACTAGTGAAACCTATGGCCCCCGGGTCTATCTTTATCATACCAACCTCCTACTACTTAGTTATTCACTTTGCTATTTACTTTGCTTTTATTTTACTTTGCATCTTTGTCATAAAAATATCAAAAATATTATCTTATCATATCTATTAGATCTCACTCTCGTAAGTGGCCCTATAGGGATTGACAACCCCTATTTGCGTTGGTTGCGAGGATTTATTTGTTTTGTGCAGGTACGAGGGACTCGCGCGTAGCCTCCTACTGGATTGATACCTTAGTTCTCAAAAACTGAGGGAAATACTTATGCTACTTTGCTGCATCATCCCTTCCTCTTCGGGGTAAACCAACGCAGTGCTAAAAGAGGTAGCAAGAAGAATTTCTGGCGCCGTTGCCGGGGAGGCCTATGCAAAAGTCAACATACCAAGACCCATCACATACCCTTATCTCCCGCATTATATTATTTGCCATTTGCCTCTCGTTTTCCTCTCCCCCCAATTCACCCTTGCCGTTTTATTCGCCCTCTCTCTCTATCCTCCCTCTCTATTTGCCCTTTTTGTCCGCTTGCTTTTTGTTTGCTTGTGTGTTAGTTTGCTTGTTTGTCACCAATACCAACAACAATGATTTTATTAGCACTTCGGTTGCTCCCCTTACCGATGCTGAATCTTGTGAAATTAATACTGCTTTGCTGAATCTTGTCATGAAAGATCTGTTCTTCGGCCTTCCTAGTGAAGATGCCGCTACCCATCTAAATAGCTTCATTGATTTGTGTGATATGCAAAAGAATAAAGATGTGGATAATGATATTGTTAAATTGAAGCTATTTCCTTTTTCGCTCAGAGATCGTGCTAAAGCTTGGTTTTCGTCTTTGCCTAAAAATAGTATTGATTCATGGAACAAGTGCAAAGATGCTTTGATCTCTAAGTATTTTCCTCCCGCTAAGATCATCTCTCTTAGAAACGATATAATGAATTTTAAGCAACTTGATCATGAACATGTTGCACAAACTTGGGAGAGAATGAAATTAATGATACGTAATTGCCCTACTCATGGTTTAAATTTGTGGATGATTATACAAAAATTTTATGCCGGATTGAATTTTGCTTCTAGAAATCTTTTAGATTCGGCCGCAGGAGGCACTTTTATTGAAATCACCTTAGGAGAAGCTACTAAACTCCTAGATAATATTATGGTTAATTATTATCAATGGCATACTGAAAGATCTACTAATAAAAAGGTGCATGCGATAGAAGAAATTAATGTTTTGAGTGGAAAGATGGATGAACTTATGAAATTATTTGCTAATAAGAGTGTTTCTTCCGATCCTAATGATATGCCCTTGTCTACTTTGATTGAGAATAATAATGAATCTATGGATGTGAATTTTGTTGGTAGGAACAATTTTGGTAACAACGCGTATAGAGGAAATTTCAATCCTAGGCCTTATCCTAGTAATCCCTCTAATAATTATGGTAATTCCTACAAAAATTCTTATGGAAATTATAATAAGATGCCCTCTTATTTTGATTCTAATATTAAATAATTTATTACTTCACAAAATAATTTTAATGCTATGATTGAAGAAAAATTGCTTAAGATTGATGATTTGGCTAGGAACGTTGATAGAATTGCTCTTGATGTTGATTCTTTAAAACTTAGATCTATTCCTCCTAAGCATGATATCAATGATTCTCTCAAAGCCATGAGAATTTCCATTGGCGAGTGCAAAGAAAGAACCGCTAGTATGCGTGCTAAGAAAGATGCCTTTATAAAAGCGTGTTCTTCTAGTTCCTATGAAAATAATGATGAAGATCTAAAAGTTATTGATGTGTCCCCTATTAATTTTTTTTGCAATATGAATCTTGATAATGATGGGACTGAACATGATCCACCTTTACCTAGAAGGCGTTCCAAGAATTCTAAATCTTTTGACCTTGATGCAAAATTTGATAAAAGTGGGATTGAAGAAATTAAAACCATAGATGTTGCTAAACCCACTATTATGGATTTCAAGGAATTTAACTATGAGAATTGCTCTTTGATTGATTGTATTTCCTTGTTGCAATCCGTGCTAAATTCTCCTCATGTTTATAGTCAAAATAAAGCGTTTACTAAATATATCGTTGATGCCTTGATGCAATCTTATGAAGAAAAACTTGAATTAGAAGTTTCTATCCCTAGAAAACTTTATGATGAGTGGGAACCAACTATTAAAATTAAAATTAAAGATCATGAATGCTATGCTTTATGTGATTTGGGTGCTAGTGTTTCCACGATTCCAAAGACTTTGTGTGATTTGTTAGGTTTCCGTGATTTTGATGATTGCTCTCTAAACTTGCACCTTGCGGATTCCACTATTAAGAAACCTATGGGAAGAATTAATGATGTTCTTATTGTTGCAAATAGGAATTATGTGCCCGTAGATTTTATTGTTCTTGACATAGATTGCAATCCTTCATGTCCTATTATTCTTGGTAGACCTTTCCTTAGAACGATTGGTGCAATTATTGATATGAAGGAAGGAAATATTAGATTCCAATATCCGTTAAGGAAAGGCATGGAACACTTTCCTAGAAAGAAAATTAAATTAACTTATAAATCTATTATGAGAGCCACTTATGGATTGCCTACCAAAGATGGCAATACCTAGATCTATCCGTGCTTGTTATGCCTAGTTAGGGGCGTTAAACGATAGCGCTTGTTGGGAGGCAACCCAATTTTATTTTTATTCCTTGCTTTTTGCCCCTGCTTAGTAATAAATAAATTATTTAGCCTCTGTTTTGGTTGTGTTTTTGTGTTTAATTAGTGTTTGTGCCAAGTAGAACCGTTGGGAAGACTTGGGGAAAGTCTTGTTGAACTTGCTGTAAAAAAACAGAAACTTTAGCGCTCACGAGAACTGCTGCCATTTTTAGTTGGAGAGTGCTACTTAGTTAATTCTTTTTTCAGATGATTAATAGATAAATTCCTCACGTCCAGCAATTTATTTAAAATTTTTTGGGGTTCCAGATCTTGCGCTAGCTACAGATTACTACAGACTGTTCTGTTTTTGACAGATTCTGTTTTGCGTGTGTTGTTTGCTTATTTTGATGAATCTATGGCTAGTAAAATAGTTTATGAACCATAGAGGAAGTTGTAATACAGTATGTATAACACCCATATAAATAAATAATGAGTTCATTACCGTACCTTGAAGTGGTATTTTGTTTTCTTTCGCTAACGGAGCTCACGAGTTTTCTACTTTAAGTTTTGTGTTGTGAAGTTTTCATGTTTTGGGTAAAGATTTGATGGATTATGGAACAAGGAGTGGCAAGAGCCTAAGCTTGGGGATGCCCATGGCACCCCCAAGATAATCTAAGGACACCTAAAAGCCAAAGCTTGGGTATGCCCCGGAAGGCATCCCCTCTTTCGTCTATTTCTATCGGTAACTTTACTTGGAGCTATATTTTTATTTACCACATGATATGTGTTTTTCTTGGAGCGTCTTGTATGATTTGAGTCTTTGCTTGTTAGTTTACCACAATCATACTTGCTGTACACACCTTTTGAGAGAGCCATACATGATTTGGAATTTGTTAGAATGCTCTATGTGCTTCGCTTATATCTTTTGAGTTGTATAATTTTGCTCTAGTGCTTCACTTATATCTTTTAGAGCATGGTGGTGGATTTGTTTTATAGAAACTATTGATCTCTCATGCTTCACTTAGATTATTTTGAGAGTCTTAATAGCATGGTAATTTGCTTAAAATCCTAATATTCTTGGTATGCAAGATTAATAATAAAACTTTCTTATGAGTGTGTTGAATACTAAGAGAAGTTTGATGCTTGATGATTGTTTTGAGACATGGAGGTAATAATATCGAAGTCGTGCTAGTTGAGTAGTTGTGAAATTGAGAAATACTTGTGTTGAAGTTTGCAAGTCCCGTAGCATGCACGTATGGTAAACATTATGCAACAAATTTGAAACACGAGGTGTTATTTTATTGTCTTCCTTATGAGTGGCGGTCGGGGACGAGCGATGGTCTTTTCCTACCAATCTATCCCCCTAGGAGCATGCGCATAGTACCGAGGTTTTTGATGACTTGTATATTTTTGCAATAAGTATGTGAGTTCTCTATGACTAATGTTGAGTCCATGGATTATACGCACTCTCATCCTTCCATCCTTGCTAGCCTCTTCGGTACCGTGCATTTCCCTTTCTCACATTGAGAGTTGGCGCAAACTTCGCCGATGCATCCAAACCTCGTGATATGATACGCTCTTTCACACATAAACCTCCCTATATCTTCCTCAAAACAGCCACCATACCTACCTATTATGGCATTTCCATAGCCATTCCGAGATATATTGCCATGCGACTTTCCATCATTCCGTTCATCATGACACATTCATCATTGTCATATTGCTTAGCATGGTCATGTAGTTGACATAGTATTTGTGGCAAAGTCACCGTTCATAATTCTTTCATACATGTCACTCATGAGTCATTGCATATCCCGGTACACCGCCGAAGGCATTCATATAGAGTCATCTTTTGTTCTAATATCGAGTTGTAATCGTTGAGTTGTAAATAAATAGAAGTGTGATGATCATAATTTTATAGAGCATTGTCCCAAGTGAGGAATAAAAAAAGAGAAAGGCCATAAAAAAGAGAAGGCCCCCAAAAAAGAGGAGGCCCCAAAAAATGAGAGAAAAAGAGAGAAGGGACGATGTTACTATCCTTTGCCACACTTGTGCTTCAAAGTAGCACCATGATCTTCATAGTAGTGAGTCTCTCATGTTATCACTTTCATATACTAGTGGGAATTTTTCATTATAGAACTTGGCTTGTATATTCCAACAATGCGCCTCCTCAAGTGCCCTAGGTCTTCGTGAGCAAGCAAGTTGGATGCACACCCACTAGTTTCTTTTGTTGAGCTTTCATACATTTATAGCTCTAGTGCATCCGCTGCATGGTAATCCCTACTCCTTGCATTAACATCAATCGGTGGGCATCACCATAGCCCATTGATTAGCCTCGTTGATCTGAGACTTTCTCCTTTTTTGTCTTATCCACATAACCCCCTCATTATATTCTATTCCACCTATAGTGCTATGTCCATGGTTCGCGCTCATATATTGCGTGAAAGTTTATAGGTTTGAGATTACTAAAGTATGAAACAATTGCTTGGCTTGTCATCGGGGTTGTGCATGATGATAGCATTCTTGTGTGACGAAAATGAAACATGACTAAACCGTATGATTTTGTAGGGATGAACATTCTTTGGCCATGTATTTTGAGAAGACATAATTGCTTAGTTAGTATGCTTGAAGTATTATCATTTTTATGTCAATATGAACTTTTGTCTTGAATCTTTCGGATCTGAATATTCATACCACAATTAAGAAGAATTACATTAAAATTATGCCAAGTATCACTCCGCATCAAAAATTCTGTTTTTATCATTTACCTACTCGAGGACGAGCAGGAATTAAGCTTGGGGATGCTTGATACGTCTCCAACGTATCTATCATTTTTGATTGCTCCATGCTATATTATCTACTGTTTTTGGACATTATTGGGCTTTATTATCCACTTTTATATTATTTTTGGGACTAACCTATTAACCGGAGGCCCAGCCCAGAATTGCTGTTTTTTTGCCTGTTTTAGGGTTTTGAAGAAAAGGAATATCAAACGGAGTCCAAAAGGAATGAAACCTTCGGGAACGTGATTTTCTCACCGAATACAACTCAGGAGACTTGGACCCTACGTCAAGCCACGTAACAGGAGCCCACAAGGTAGGGGGCGCGCCTAGCCCCCCAGGCGTGCCCTCCACCCTCGTGGGGCCCCTGTTGCTCCAACGACGTACTTCTTCCTCCTATATATACCCACGTACCCTCAAACGATCGGAACAAGAGCCAAAACCCTAATTCCACCGCCGGAACTTTCTGTATCCACGAGATCCCATCTTAGGGCCTGTTCCGGAGCTCCGCCGGAGGGGGCATTGATCACGGAGGGCTTCTACACCAACACCATAGCCTCTCCGATGAAGTGTGAGTAGTTTACTTCAGACCTATGGGTCCATAGTTAGTAGCTAGATGGTTTCTTCTCTCTTTTTGGCTCTCAATACAATGTTCTCCCCCTCTCATGTGGAGATCTATTCGATGTAATCTTCTTTTTGCGGTGTGTTTGTTGAGACCGATAAATTGTGGGTTTATGATCAAGTCTATCTATGAATAATATTTGAATCTTCTCTGAATTCTTTTATGTATGATTGGTTATCTTTGCAAGTCTCTTTGAATTATCAGTTTGGTTTGGCCTACTAGATTGATCTTTCTTGCAATGGGAGAAGTGCTTAGCTTTGGGTTCAATCTTGCGGTGTCCTTTCCCGGTGACAGCAAGGGCAGCAAGGCAGGTATTGTATTGTTGCCATCGAGGATAACAAGATGGGGTTTTCTTCATATTGCACGAGTCTATCCCTCTACATCATGTCATCTTGCTTAAGGCGTTACTCTGTTTTTAACTTAATCCTCTAGATGCATACTGGATAGCGGTCAATGAGTGGAGTAATAGTAGTAGATGCAGGCAGGAGTCGGTCTACTTGTCTAGGACGTGATGCCTATATACATGATCGTACCTAGATATTCTCATAACTATGCTCAATTCGGTCAATTGCTCAACAGTAATTTGTTCATCCACCGTAGAATACTTATGCTCTCGAGAGAAGCCACTAGTGAAACCTATGGCCCCTGGGTCTATCTTTATCATATCAACCTCCTACTACTTAGTTATTTACTTTGCTATTTACTTTACTTTTATTTTACTTTGCATCTTTATCATAAAAATATCAAAAACATTATCTTATCATATCTATCAGATCTCACTCTCGTAAGTGGCCCTATAGGGATTGATAACCCCTATTTTGCATTGGTTGCGAGGATTTATTTGTTTGTGCAAGTACGAGGGACTCACGCGTAGACTCCTACTGGATTGATACCTTGGTTCTCAAAAACTGAGGGAAATACTTACGCTACTTTGCTGCATCATCCCTTCCTCTTCGGGGAAAACCAACGCAGTGCTAAAAGAGGTAGCAAATAGGTTTGCAAGATAATAAAGAGCGCATAAATAAAAATTAGGGGCTGTTTAGATGAAGACACAACTAAGTTAGTTTTAGTAGAGAGCTTGTTGTTACACAAGAAAGTTATTTGTCCCTAGGTAATCGATAACTAGACCCGTAATCATTATTGCAATTTTATTTGAGGGAGAGGCATAAGCTAACATACTTTCTCTTCTTGGATCATATGCACTTATGATTGGAACTCTAGCAAGCATCCGCAACTACTAAAGATCATTAAGGTAAAACCCAACCATAGCATTATAAGGCATTAAGTCCTCTTTATTCCCATACGCAAACAACCTACTTACTCGGGTCTGTGTTTCTATCACTCACGCCACCCACCATAAGCAAATCATGAACATATTGCAAACCATACAGAGGGGATCCCTCACGCTTGCGCGACATGGAGAGCACCATAGGAAAGCACCAATAATAAAACATGCAACTCAAACCAATCACGATCATCAATTAATCCATAGGACAAAACGGATCTACTCAAACATCATAGGATAGCTATACATCATTGGGAAATAATATATAGCGTTAAGCACCATGTTTAAGTAGAGATTACAGTGGGTAAAATAGGGGTTACACCTCTGCATAGAGGGGGAAAGAGTTGGTGATGACGGCGGTGAAGTTGTTGGTGTAGATTGTGGTGATGATGATGGCCCCCGTGGCGTTCCGGCGCCACCGAAATAGAGGGGGAGAGAGCCCCCTTCTTCTTATTCTTCCTTGAACTTCCGCCTAGATGGGAGAAGGGTTTCCCCTCTGGTCCATGGCTTCCATGGTGCGGAGGGGTGAGAGCCCCTCCGAGATTGGATCTGTCTCTCTGTCTCTCTCTGTTTAAGCGTTCCCTGATTCCGCCCTTTCACCGTTTCTTAAATTTACGGAGATCCGTAACTCCGATTGGGCTGAATTTTGGACACGATTTTTATCCGGATATTGGCTTTCTTGCGGCGAAAGAAGGGCACCAACAGTCTTACGGGGTGGCCACGAGGGCCAAGGGCGCGCCTGACCCCCTAGGGCGCCCCCCCGCCTCGTGCCCCCCTCGGGCATCGTCTCGCGTTGATTCTTCGTCCAAAAAATCACATATATTCTAAAAAAATCTCCATCAGTATTTATCCCGTTTGGACTCCGTTTGATATGGATTTTCTGTGAAACAAAAAACATGCAACAAACAGGAACTGGCACTGGGCACTGGATCAATATGTTAGTCCCAAAAACATTATAAAAAATTGCCAAAAGTATATAAAAGTTATAGAATATTGGCATGGAACAATAAAAAATTATAGATACGATGGAGATGTATCACTGTCGTGGTTGGTCACTGTGCTGTGGGCGGTGGATGATGTCTTGGACCTGGATGCCGGGGCGGCGGCTATGGATGGAGGGTTGATACGTCTCCAACGTATCTATAATTTTTGATTGCTCCATGCTATATTATCTACTGTTTTGGACTATATTGGGCTTTATTTTCCACTTTTATATTATTTTTGGGACTAACCTATTAACCGGAGGCCCAGCCCAGAATTGCTGTTTTTTTCCTATTTCAGTGTTTTGAAGAAACGGAATATCAAGCGGAGTCCAAACAGAATAAAATCTTTGGGAACGTGATTTTCTCACCGAACGTGATCCAGGAGACTTGGACCTTGCTCCAAGGAACAAAAGAGGCGGTCACGAGGGTGGGGGGCACCCCCCCACGACGCGCCCCCTGCCTTGTAGGCCCCTCGTTGCTCCTCCGACGTAATTCTTCCTCTTATATATACACACGTACCCCCAAACGATCAGAACAGGAGCCAAAACCTAATTCCACCGCCGCAACTTTCTGTATCCACGAGATCCCATCTTGGGGCCTGTTCCGGAGCTCCGCCGGAAGGGGCATTGATCACGGAGGGCTTCTACACCAACACCATAGCCTCTCCGATGAAGTGTGAGTAGTTTACTTCAGACCTACGGGTCCATAGTTAGTAGATAGATGGTTTCTTCTCTCTTTTTGGATCTAGGAGACTTGGACCCTATGTCAAGCAACCAACAGGGAGGCCACGAGGTAGGGGGCGCGCCTACCCTCCTGCAGGCGCACCCTCCATCGTCGTGGGCCCCCTGTTGCTCCACCGACGTACTTCTTCCTCCTATATATACCTACGTACCCCCAAATGATCAGATACGGAGCCAAAACCCTAATTCCACCGCCGTAACTTTCTGTATCCATGAGATCCCATCTTGGGGCTTGTTCCGGAGCTCCGCCGGAGGGGGCATCGATCACGGAGGGCTTCTACATCATCGTAGCCTCTCCGATGAAGTATGAGTAGTTTACCTTAGACCTTCAGGTCCATAGTTAGTAGCTAGATGGCTTCTTCTCTCTTTTTGGATCTCAATACAAAGTTATCCCCCTCTCTTGTGGAGATCTATTCGATGTAATCTTCTTTTGCAGTGTGCTTGTTGAGACTGATGAATTGTGGGTTTATGATCAAGTTTATCTATGAGCAATATTTGAATCTTCTCTGAATTCTTTTATGTATGATTGGTTATCTTTGCAAGTCTCTTCGAATTATCAATTTGGTTTGACCTACTAGATTGATCTTTCTTGCAATGGGAGAAGTGATTAGCTTTGGGTTCAATCTTGCGGTGTCCTTTCCCAGTGATAGTAGGGGCAGCAAGGCACGTATTATATCGTTGCCATCGAGGATAACAAGATGGGGTTTTTATCATATTGCATGAATTTATCCCTCTACATCATGTCATCTTGTTATTAGCTAGATAGTAACGCTTTAAGCAAGATGACATGATGTAGAGAGATAAATTCATGCAATACGAAATAAACCCCATCTTGTTATCCTCGATGGCAACGATACAATACGTGCCTTGCTGCCCCTTCTGTCACTGGGAAAGGACACCCCAAGATCGAACCCAAAGCTAAACACTTCTCCCATGGCAAGAACTACCAATCTAGTTGGCCAAACCAAATGCATAATTCGAAGAGACTTGCAAAGATAACCAATCATACATAAAAGAATTCAGAGAAGATTCAAATATTATTCATAGATAGACTTGATCATAAACCTACAATTCATCGGTCTCAACAAACACACCGCAAAAAGAAGATTACATCGAATAGATCTCCACAAGAGAGGGGGAGAACTTTGTATTGAGATCCAAAAAGAGAGAAGAAGCCATCTAGCTACTAACTATGGACCCAAGGTCTGAGCTAAACTACTCACACTTCATCGGAGAGGCTATGATGCTGTAGAAGCCCTCCGTGATGACGGCCCTCTCCGGCGGAGCTCTGGAACAGGCCCCAAGATGGGATCTCGTGGATACAGAAAGTTGCGGCGGTGGAATTAGGTTTTGGCTCCTGTTTTGATCATTTGGGGGTACGTGTGTATATATAGGTGGAAGAAGTACGCCGGAGGAGCAACGAGGGGCCCACGAGGCAGGGGGCGCGTCGTTGGGGGGGCCCACCCTCATGACCACCTCTTTTGTTCCTTGGAGTAGGGTCCAAGTCTCCTAGATCACGTTCGGTGAGAAAATCACGTTCCCAAAGATTTTATTCCGTTTGGACTCCGTTTGATATTCCGTTTCTTCAAAACACTGAAATAGGCAAAAAACATCAATTCTAGGTTGGGCCTCCGGTTAATAGGTTAGTCCCAAAAATAATATAAAAGTGGAAAATAAAGCCCAATATAGTCCAAAACAGTAGATAATATAGCATGGAGCAATCAAAAATTATAGATACGTTGGAGACGTATCAGGCATCCCCAAGCTTAATTCCTGCTCGTCCTCGAGTAGGTAAATGATAAAAAGAGAATTTTTGATGCAAAGTGCTACTTGGCATAATTTCAATGCAAATCTTCTTAATTGTGATATGAATATTCAGATTCAAAAGATTCAAGACAAAAGTTTATAGTGACATAAAAATAATAATACTTCAAGCACACTAACAGAGCAATTATGTCTTCTCAAAATAACATATATACTTATTGCAAAAATCTACAAGTTATCAAAGCAAAGTATTACGCGCATGCTCCTAGGGGGATAGATTGGTAAAAAAAGACCATCGCTCGTCCCCGACCGCCACTCATAAGGAAGACAATCAATAAATAAATCACGCTCCGACTTCATCACATAATGGTTCACCATACGTGCATGCTACGGGAATCACAAACTTTAACACAAGTATTCTTTAAATTCACAACTACTCAACCAGCATGACTTTAATATTATTACCTCCATATCTCAAAACAATTATCATGCTTCAATCTTTTCTTACTATTCAACACACTCAAAAGAAAGTTTCACAAATCTTGAATACCAAGCATATTATTATTAAGCAAATTACCATGCTATTAAGAGACTCTCAAAATAATTTAAGTGAAGCATGAGAGATGAATAGTTTCTTTAAAACAAATCCACCACCGTGCTTTAAAAGATCTAAGTGAAGCACATAGAGAAAAATTATAACGCTCAAAAGATATAAGTGAAGCACATAGAGCAAAACTACTTAGCTCAAAAGATATAAGTGAAGCACATAGAGTAAAACTACTTAGCTCAAAAGATATAAGTGAAGCACATAGAGTATTCTATCAAATTTTAGTTCATGTATGGCTCTATCAAAAGGTTTGTACAACAAGGATGATGGTGGCATACTAATACACAAAGACACAAATAATACAAGACGCTCCAAGCAAAACACATATCATGTTGGTGAATAAAAATATAGCTCCAAGTAAATTACCGATGGAAGTGGACGAAAGAGGGGATGCCTTCCGGGGCATCCCCAAGCTTTGACTTCTTGGTGTCCTTGGATTATATTGGGGGTGCCATGGGCATCCCCAAGCTTAGGCTCTTGCCACTCCTTGTTCCATAATCCATCAAAATAATTCACCCAAAACTTGAAAACTTCACAACACAAAACTCAAAATAGAAAACTCGTGAGCTCCTTTAGCGAAAGAAAAACAAAAGACCACTTCAAGGTACTGTAATGAACTCATTCTTTATTTATATGGGTGTTAAACCTACTGTATTCCAACTTCTCTATGGATTATAAACTATTTTACTAACCATAGATTCATGAAAATAAGCAAACAACACACGAAAAACAGAATCTTTCAAAAACAGAACAGTCTGTAGTAATCTGTAGCTAGAGCAAGCTCTGGAACCCAAAAAATTCTAAAATAAATTTCTGGACATGAGGAATTTATCTATTAATCATCTGCAAAAATAATTAACTAAATAGCCCTCGTAAATAAAAATGACAGCAGTTCTCGTGAGCGCTAAAGTTTCTGTTTTTTACGGCAAGTTCAACAAGACTTTCCCCAAGTCTTCCCAACGGTTCTACTTGGCACAAACAGTAATTAAACACAAAAAACACAACCAAAACAGAGGCTAAATAATTTATTTATTACTAGGCAGGAGAAAAAAGCAAGCAATAAAAATAAAATTGGGTTGCCTCCCAACAAGCGCTATCGTTTAACGCCCCTAGCTAGGCATAAAAGCGAGGATAGATCTAGGTATTGCCATCTTTGGTAGGCAATCCATAAGTGGCTCTCATGATAGTTTCATATGGCAATTTTATTTTATTTCTTGGGAAGTGTTCCATGCCTTTTTTAATGGAAATTGAAATCTAATATTCCCTTCCTTCATATCAATAATCGCACCAACCGTTCTAAGGAAAGGTCTACCAAGAATAATAGGACAAGAAGGATTGCAATCTATATCAAGAACAATGAAATCTACGGGCACATAATTCCTATTTGCAACAATAAGAACATCATTAATTCTTCCCATAGGTTTCTTAATAGTATAATCCGCAAGATGCAAGCTTAGAGAGCACTCATCAAAATTACGGAAATCTAGCAAATCACACAAAGTCTTGGGAATAGTAGAGACACTAGCACCAAAATCACACAAAGCATAAAACTCATGATCTTTAATTTTAATTTTAATAGTTGGTTCCCACTCATCATAGAGTTTTCTAGGGATAGAAACTTTCAACTCAAGTTTTTCTTCATAAGATTGCATCAAGGCATCAACAATATGTTCGGTGAAGACTTTATTTTGGCTATAAGCATGTGGAGAATTTAGCACGGATTGCAACAAGAAAATACAATCAAATAAAGAGCAACTTTCATAATTAAATTCCTTGAAATCCAATATAGTGGGTTTAGCAACATCTAGATTTTTATTTCTTTCAATCCCACTTTCATCAATTTCGTCATAATGATTACCGGTCTAGTTATCGATTGCCTAGGGACAAATAACCTAAACAACCCCTACTTTATATTTACTTGCTCTTTATTATCTTGCATACCTATCCAACAACACCTACAAAGTACTTCTAGTTTCATACTTGTTTCCGGTAAAGCGAATGTCAAGTGTGCGTAGAGTTGTATCGGTGGTCGATAGAACTTGAGGGAATATTTGTTCTACCTTTAGCTCCTCGTTGGGTTCGACACTCTTACTTACCGAAGACTGTTGCGATCCCCTATACTTGTGGGTTATCAATACCTTTTTCTGGCGCCGTTGTCGGGGAGCAATAGCGTGGGGTGAATATTCTCGTGTGTGCTTGTTTGCCTTATCACTAAGTAATTTTTATTTGCTATTCTTAGTTGTTTTCTATCTTTAGTTATGGGTAGGAAATGCAAAATATCAAAAAAATTAGTCGTACCTACTGAACCAATGGTTGAAGAACCACTCAAAATCTATCACACTGCTGAAGCTTATTACTTGGATCATCTTCGATCCCTATGTGCTCGTGCTGAAACCCCAACTAGTTTAGTTGAGGGCAAATCCTTAGATGAGCATGCTTGTTATGTGCGACACCTTATATTTGAAAAAGGGAAACTATTATGGGGTCAAATTCAACGTTTGCAATGCTATGATTGGAATTTATGTGAAATATATGATTTTACTTGTTATTCTAAAAACCCTAAGAAACACCTTCCCTATCAATGTGAGTTTAGTAATAATGAAATCGTATCTTCGTATGCTAAGGGTGTTTATAATTACTATGATGTTCAACAAATTGAAGAATTTGTTGCTTTTAAGGGTGCTTTTGAAATTGCTTCTTTGATTGAAAAGTATGATGCTACTCTTTACAAATCTGAAAATTTTGCTATACTTGAATATTGTTATGAGAATTATGCTTCTAATACTTATGTTAAACAATATATTGAGGAATACTCCGCTGTCCAAGAAGAGACTAATATTTTACAGGAGTCTATGGAAGAAGAAATTGATGAAACTGTGAGCTCATTGGATGAAAAAGATGAGGAGGAGAGCGAAGAACAAAAGGAGGAAGAGCGGATTGATCACCCATGCCCACCTCTAATGAGAGTAACTATTCAACTCATACATTGTTTAATTCCCCTTCATGCTTACCGAAGGATGATTGCTATGATGACTGTTATGATCCCATTGATTCTCTTGAAATATCCCTTTTTGATGATGCTTGCTATGCTTGTGGCCAAGATGCCAATATGAATGATGCTTATGGAGATGAACCTGCTATAGTTCCTTATCTTAAACATGAAATTGTTGCTATTGCACCCACGCATGATAGTCCTATTATCTTTTTTAATTCTCCCGATTACACTATATCAGAGAAGTTTGCACTTATTAAGGATTACATTGATGGATTGCCTTTTACTGTTGCACATGATGATTTTGATGAATATAATATGCATGTGCTTGCTGCTCCTACTTGCAATTATTATGAGAGAGGAACTATATCTCCACCTCTCTATGTTTCCAATACGATAAAATTGCAAGAAACTGTTTATACTATGCATTGGCCTTTACTATGTGTGCATGAATTGTTCTTTTATGACATACCGATGCATAGGAAGGGAGTTAGACTTCGTCATTGCTTGATATATGTTACTTTGTGCTCACTACTAAATTACAAATCATTGCTAATTAAAATTGGCTTTGATATACCTTGGGATTCGGGTGGATCCATTACTTGAGCACTATATGCCTAGCTTAATGGCTTTAAAGAAAGCACTGCCAGGGAGACAACCCAGAAGTTTTAGAGAGTCATTTATTTCTGTTGAGTGCTTGCATATAGTTTAAAAACAACAAAAATAAAGAGGGGAACCCAAAGCTTTTTCAAAAAGAAAAGTGAAAGTGAGAGAGACGAGCATTGTGAAAGTGGGGGACGTCCTTGAACTTTGTTCATGCCCATGGGAACTTTGTGAATCTTAATTACAGAAACCTTTCAACAAAAATAATTATCCCCTTATACAATTACATTGTATTATAAAAATAATGTGCCAAGGTTTGCCTTTAAGATGTTTACATTTGCTTGATGGTTTGTACGGTGCAGGACAGAAACTTTGGCTGTAGTGCGCGATTTTATATTTTTAGATGGAACGTCAAATGGTTCTGATTCTTTTTGCACTGTCTTCCTATACAAATTATTTATTTTTCCTAATTTTGGTAGAATTGTTCAAATACCATAAGTATGGTTAATGTTCAGATTGCTACAGACTGTTCTGTTTTAGACAGATTCTGTTTTTGATGCATAGTTTGCTTGTTTTGATGAAACTATCAATTTATATCAGTGAATTAAGCCATGAAAAAGTTATATTACAGTAGACACAATGCAAAAACAAAATATGAATTGGTTTTGAACAGTACTTAGAGTAGTGATTTGCTTTATTATACTAACGGACCTTACCGAGTTTTCTGTTGAAGTTTTGTGTGGATGAAGTGTTTGATGATTGAGAAGGTTTCGATGTGAGAAGAAGGAAGAGAGGCAAGAGCTCAAGCTTGGGGATGCCTGAGGCACCCCAAGTAAATATTCAAGGAGACTCAAGCGTCTAAGCTTGGGGATGCTGGGGAGGCATCCCCTCTTTCTTCAACAAATATCGGTATGTTTTCGGATTCGTTTCGTTAATGCGATATGTGCAAGTCTTGGAGCGTCTTTTGCATTTAGATTTTTATTTTTTTATGCACCATGCTGGTATGAGATAGTCCTTGGTTGATTTATAGAATTATCTATGCACTTCAC
Source organism: Triticum aestivum (assembly GCF_018294505.1). Lineage (NCBI taxonomy): Eukaryota > Viridiplantae > Streptophyta > Magnoliopsida > Poales > Poaceae > Triticum > Triticum aestivum. The sequence goes on from NC_057794.1 coordinate 475,983,308, forward strand.
TTATATCTTTTGAGTATGGCTTTATAGAATGCTTCATGTGCTTCACTTATATCATTGAAGTTTGGATTGCCTGTTTCTCTTTACATAGACAACCGCCATTTGTAGAATGCTCTTTTGCTTCACTTATATTTGTTAGAGCACGGGCACATCTTTTGTAGAAAGAATTAAACTCTCTTGCTTCACTTATATCTATTTAGAGAGATGACGGGAATTGGTCATTCACATGGTTAGTCATAAAATCCTACATAAAACTTGTAGATCACCGAATATGATATGTTTGATTCCTTGAAATAGTTTTGCGATATAGAGATGGTAATATTAGAGTCATGCTAGTGGGTAGTTGTGGATTGTCGAAATACTTGTGTTGAGGTTTGTGATTCTCGTAGCATGCACGTATGGTGAACCGTTATGTAATGAAGTCGGAGCATGATTTATTTATTGATTGTCTTCCTTATGAGTGGCGGTCGGGGACGAGCGATGGTCTTTTCCTACCAATCTATCCCCCTAGGAGCATGCGCGTAGTACTTTGTTTCGATGACTAATAGATTTTTGCAATAAGTATGTGAGTTCTTTATGACTAATGTTGAGTCCATGGATTATAGACACTCTCACCCTTCCACCATTGCTAGCCTCTCTAGTACCGCGCAACTTTCGCCGGTACCATAGAACCACCATATACCTTCCTCAAAACAGCCACCATACCTACCTATCATGGCATTTCCATAGCCATTCCGAGATATATTGCCATGCAACTTCCATCATCATCATATACATGACTTGAGAATTTATTGTCATATTGCTTTGCATGATCGTAAGATAGCTAGCATGATGTTTTCATGGCTTGTCCGTTTTTTGATGTCATTGCTACGCTAGATCATTACACATCCCGGTACACCGCCGGAGGCATTCATATAGAGTCATATCTTTGTTCTAGTATCGAGTTGTAATATTGAGTTGTAAGTAAATAAAAGTGTGATGATCATCATTATTAGAGCATTGCCCCAGTGAGGAAAGGATGATGGAGACTATGATTCCCCCACAAGTCGGGATGAGACTCCGGACGAAAAAAAAGAATGACAAAAAAATGAGAGAAAAAGAGAGAAGGGGCAATGTTACTATCCTTTTACCACACTTGTGCTTCAAAGTAGCACCATGTTCTTCATATAGAGAGTCTCTGGAGTTATCACTTTCATATACTAGTGGGAATTTTCATTATAGAACTTGGCTTGTATATTCCAACGATGGGCTTCCTCAAATGCCCTAGGTCTTCATGAGCAAGCAAGTTGGATGCACACCCACTTAGTTTCAGTTTGAGCTTTCATATACTTATAGCTCTAGTGCATCCGTTGCATGGCAATCCCTACTCCTCACATTGATATCTATTAATGGGCATCTCCATAGCCCATTGATACGCCTAGTTGATGTGAGACTTTCTCCTTTTTGTATTCTCCACATAACCCCCACCATCATATTCTGTTCCACGTAAAGTGCTATGTCCATGGCTCACGCTCATGTATTGCTTGAAAGTTGAAAATGTTTGAGAACGTCAAAAGTATGAAACAATTGCTTGGCTTGTCATCGGGGTTGTGCATGATGTAAATATTTTGTGTGGTGAAGATGGAGCATAGCCAGACTATATGATTTTGTAGGGATGAGCTTTCTTTGGCTATGTTATTTCAATAAGACATAATTGCTTGGTTGGTATACTTGAAATATTATTGTTTTTATGTCAAATGATAGACCATTGCTTTGAATCACTCGTGTCTTAATATTCATGCCGTGATTAGACATATGATCAAGATTATGCTAGGTAGCATTCCACATCAAAAATTATCTTTTCTTTATCATTTACCTACTCGAGGACGAGCAGGAATTAAGCTTGGGGATGCTGATACATCTCCGTCGTATCTATAATTTTTGATTGTTCCATGCCAATATTATTCAACTTTCATATACTTTTTGACAACTTTTTATTTTTGGGACTAACATATTGATCCAGTGCCCAGTGCCAGTTCCTATCTGTTGCATGTTTTTGGTTTCGTAGAATATCCATATCAAACGGAGTCCAAACGGGATAAAAATGGACGGAGCTTATTTTTGGAAAATATGGAAAATTCGGAAGGAAAATCAACACGAACCAGTGCCCGAGGTGGTTACGAGGCAGGGGGCGCCCCCCTTAGGGCGCCCCCTACCCTCGTGAGCCCACCGTAAGGTGGTTGACGCTCTTCTTTTTCCGCAATAAAGCTAATATTCGGAAAAAAATCATGGCGAAGGTTTCAGGCCAATCGGAGTTACGGATCTCCATATATATACGAAACGGTGAAACAGAGCCAGAGGAGAACGCAGAACCAGAGAGAGACAGAGAGATAGATCCAATCTCGAAGGGGCTCTCGCCCCTCCATGCCATGGAGTCCATGGACCAGAGGGGAAACCCTTCTGCCATCTAAGGAGGAGGTCAAGGAAGAAGAATGAGGGGGGCTCTCTCCCCCTTGCTTCCGGTGGCACCGGAGTGCCACCGGGGGCCATCATCATCACCGCGATGTTCACCAACAACTTCACCGCCAACATCACCAACTCTTCCCCCCTCTATGCAGCGGTGTAACCTCTCTCTTACCCGCTGTAATCTCTACTTAAACATGGTGCTCAACGCTATATATTATTTCCCAATGATGTATGGCTATCCTATGATGTTCGAGTAGATCTGTTTTGTCCTAATGGCTATTTGATGGTCGTGATTGGTTTGAGTTGCATGTTTTATTATTGATGCTGTCCTATGGTGCTCTCCGTGTCGCGCAAGCATGAGGGATTCCCGCTGTAGGGTTTGCAATATGCTTATGATTTGCTTATGGCGGGTGGCGTGAGTGACAGAAGCACAGACCCGAGTAAGTAGGTTGTTTGCGTATGGGATAAAGGGGACTTGATGCTTTAATGCTATGGTTGGGTTTTACCTTAATGAATCTTTAGTAGTTGCGGATGCTTGCTAGAGTTCCAATCATAAGTGCATATGATCCAAGTAGAGAAAGCATGTTAGCTTATGCCTCTCCCTCATATAAAATTGCAATAATGATTACCGGTCTAGTTATCGATTGCCTAGGGACAAATAACCTTCTTGTTGACAAAAGCTCTTTAGTAAAACTAATTTAGTTGTGTCTTCATCTAAACAGCCCCTACTTTATATTTACTTGCTCTTTATTATCTTGCATACCTATCCAACAACACCTACAAAGTACTTCTAGTTTCATACTTGTTTCCGGTAAAGCGAACGTCAAGTGTGCGTAGAGTTGTATCGGTGGTCGATAGAACTTGAGGGAATATTTGTTCTACCTTTAGCTCCTCGTTGGGTTCGACACTCTTACTTATCCAAAGAGGCTACAATTGATCCCCTATACTTGTGGGTTATCACAGAGTAGCGTAAGTATTTCCCTTGGTTTTTGAGAACCAAGGTATCAATCCAGTAGGAGGCCACGCTCAAGTCCCTCCTACCTGCACAAAACAATAGCTACTCACAACCAACACGATTAGGGGTTGTCAATCCCTTCACGGTCACTTACGAGAGTGAGATCTGATAGATATAATATTTTTGGTATAAAGATGCAAAGTAAAAAGTAAAGGCAAAGTAAAAAGGCAAAGCAAGATTAAAGTGATGGAGATTGATATGATGAGAATAGACCCAGGGGCCATAGGTTTCACTAGTGGCTTCTCTCAAGAGTATAAGTATTCTAAGGTGGGTGAACAAATTACTGTTGAGCAATTGACAGAATTGAGCATAGTTATGAGAATATCTAGGCATGATGATGTATATAGGCATCACGTCCATGACAAGTAGACCAAAATGATTCTACATCTACTACTATTACTCCACTCATCGACCGCTATCCAGCATGCATCTAGAGTATTAAGTTAAAAACATAGTAACGCCTTAAGCAAGATGACATGATGTAGAGAGATAAATTCATGCAATATGAAATAAACCCCATCTTGTTCTCCTCGATGGCAACGATACAATACGTGCCTTGCTGCCCCTTCTGTCACTGGGTAAGGACACCGCAAGATCGAACCCAAAGCTAAGCACTTCTCCCATGGCAAGAACTACCAATCTAGTTGGCCAAACCAAACGGATAATTCGAAGAGACTTGCAAAGATAACCAATCATACATAAAAGAATTCAGAGAAGATTGAAATATTATTCATAGATAGACTTGATCATAAACCCACAATTCATCGGTCTCAACAAACACACCGCAAAAAGAAGATTACATCGAATAGATCTCCACAAGAGAGGGGGAGAACTTTGTATTGAGATCAAAAAAGAGAGAAGAAGCCATCTAGCTACTAACTATGGACCCGAAGGTCTGAGGTAAACTACTCACACTTCATCGGAGAGGCTATGATGATGTAGAAGCCCTCCGTGATGACGGCCCTCTCCGGCGGAGCTCCGGAACAGGCCCCAAGATGGGATCTCGTGGATACAGAAAGTTGCGGCGGTGGAATTAGGTTTTTGGCTCCTCTTCTGATCGTTTGGGGGTACGTAGGTATATATAGGAGGAAGAAGTACGTCGGAGGAGCACCGAGGGGCCCATGAGGCAGGGGGCGCGCCCCCACCCTCGTGACTGCCTTTTTGACTCCTTGGAGTAGGGTCCAAGTCTCCTGGATCACGTTCGGTGAGAAAATCACGTTCCCAAAGGTTTCATTCCGTTTGGACTCTGTTTGGTATTCCGTTTCTTCGAAACACTGAAATAGGCAAAAAACATCAATTCTGGGCTGGGCCTCCGGTTAATAGGTTAGTCCCAAAAATAATATAAAAGTGGAAAATAAAGCCCAATATAGTCCAAAACAGTAGATAATATAGCATGGAGCAATTAAAAATTATAGATACGTTGGAGACATATCAGTAGACCGTAAGCGGGAGCGTTATGACAACGCGGTTGATGTAGTCGTACGTCTTCACGATCGACCGATCCCAGTACCGAAAGTACGGCACCTCCGCGATCTACACACGTTCGGCTCAATGACGTCCCATGAACTCACGATCCAATAGAGTGTCGAGGGAGAGCTTCGTCAGCACGGTGGTGTGATGACGGTGATGATGATGCTACCGGAACAAGGCTTCGCCTAAGCACCGCTACAATATGACCGAGGTGGATTATGATGGAGGGGGGCACCACACACAACTAAGAGATAAATGATCAACTTGTGTGTCTATGGGGTGCCCTCCTCCCCCCGTATATAAGGGAGTGGAGGGGGAGAGAGGGCCGGCCTCCTAGGCGCGCCCAAGGGGGGAGTCCTACTCCCGGTGGGAGTAGGATTCCCCCTTCCCTAGTTGGAGTAGGAGAGGGAAGGAATCGAGAGAAGGAAAGGGGGGCCGCCCCCCTTCCCAATTTGGATTGGGCTTGGGGGGGGGGCGCCCCCACCTTGGCCGCCTCCTCCTCCTTTCCACTATGGCCCATTAAGGCCCATTGACTCCCCGGGGGGTTCCGGTAACCCCCAGTACTCCAGTATATGCCCGAACTCTCTCGAAACCTTTCTGATGTCCAAACATAGTCATCTGATATATCGATCTTTATGTCTCGGCCATTTCGAGACTCCTCGTCGTGTCCGTGATCACATCCGGGACTCCGAACTACATTAGGTACATCAAAACACATAAACTCATAATACCGATCGTCACCGAACGTTAAGCGTGCGGACCCTACGGGTTCGAGAACTATGTAGACATGACCGAGACTCGTCTCCGGTCAATAATCAATAGCGGAACCTGGATGTTCATATTAGCTCCCACATATTCTACGAAGATCTTTATCGGTCAAACCGCATAACAACATACGTTGTTCCCTTTGTCATCGACATGCTACTTGCTGAGATTCGATCGTCGGTATCTCAATACCTAGTTCAATCTCATTACCGGCAAGTCTCTTTACTCGTTCCGTAATGCATCATCCCATAACTAACTCATTAGTTACATTGCTTGTAAGGCTTATAGTGATGTGCATTACCGAGAGGGCCCGGAGACACCTCTCCGATACTCGGAGTGACAAATCCTAATCTCGATCTATGCCAACTCAACAAACGCCATCGGCGACACCTGTAGAGCATCTTTATAGTCACCCAGTTACGTTGTGATGTTTGATAGCACACTAAGTGTTCCTCCGGTGATCGGGAGTTGCATGATCTCATAGTCATAGGAACATGTATAAGTTATGGAAAAGGCAATAGCAACAAACTAAACGATCATCGTGCTAAGCTAACGGATGGGTCAAGTCAATCACATCATTCTCTAATGATGTGATCTCGTTAATCAAGTGACAACTCATGTCCATGGTTAGGAAACATAACCATCATTGATTCAACGATCTAGTCAAGTAGAGGCATACTAGTGACACTCTGTTTGTCTAGGTATTCACACATGTACTAAATTTCCGATTAATACAATTCTAGCATAAACATTTATCATGATATAAGGAAATATAAATAACAACTTTATTATTGCCTCTAGGGCATATTTCCTTCAATAAGTTGGTATCTTAGATTGATTTACTTATTGCCATGCATGACATAATGTAGCGCAATTTTTAATATGATACCATATCATGGTATGATACCAAATTTTCTCTTTTCTCATTTAATTATATGTCACGTCATAAAAATGCATAGTTGAAATGTATGATGCCGCTTATGATACTCCCATTACGGGCAACACCATAGTATAAAGTAACGTAAAAGTAGAGTTATAGATGATTGCATTTATTATGTTGCAGCCTCATTTGGTGTGTCATGTTACGGTAACATATTGTGTTAGCACAAACATTTCACATCTCAATAACTTCTTGCTACATAAGCGAACTTGTCTTGGGTGTGCTATGTTACTAGCTAATTTACTCCCCAATGACCAGCCTAAGCGCGAGCCAACCCTTGTTTCTAATATGAACTACTCCCGATTGCGTTGTTGTTTTTTTCCAAGATGAACCGAGTTGTTGATAAGTGAATATTGAAGGCATTTCCAACAGTGTATTTCAAATCGGACATACTAAACGGTCACGAACGAAGTCGGCCATCCAATTCAGTGCACTAAACGTTTGCCCTAGGTCCAACCTCGTGTAGTTGACATGTATACATTGAGTCAATACCATTTTTTACATATGTAAAAATAACATATGCATCACGACCAAAAAATTACCAGATGTTGAACAGAAATTTACATAGATCTCAAAAGTAATGAGTCTGGATATTTGTGGCAAATTCGTCACTATACAGCAGGCTATCGGTAAGCCCTTGTTTGCGCGGTAGGCTTGCGCGATCTTTGCCGCATCGGGATCCTAGTCCTCTTGCTTCAAGGGCAACATGTTGGCATTTTTCAAGTTAGTCGTGATCTCAGCCCTCTTCTCTTCGAGCATGATCTTCTTCTTCGTCGCCGCTTGTAAGTGCATCTAGTGCCACCCCTAGTTAGTTTTGGAGTATTGACGACAAACCTAGTTGAGGGACTAATGTGTTTGTGAGAATTGCAGGATAACACAGGTAGAAGTCCCTCATTGATTCGGTTTTCCTACCAGAGATGACCCCTAAAAATGTATGAAGACACTGAAGTCAAAGGTGGTATATGAAGATATTCACATTGAAGACTATGACAAGAGAAGACACCACATGAAGCCTATGGAGCTCGAAGACTTAGATCTTTCATAGTTCTCTTTTTTCTGTGTTGAGTCATAGGAACCACCGTACTGTTAAGTGGGGTCCAAGAGAACCAGTCAGAATGACTGAAGTGATGCTTAAACAAAACCTATGTCTTTGAGTGAAGACTTTGAGAGCGAATCTTGTCCAGAGTCGGGCAAGTCAGCTTTGCTTGAAGCCCAAGTAAAGTTGCCGTGTGAGTTTGAAATCTGACCGTTGGAACACGTGTCAGTTCCTTAGTGACCCAGGGTCATTTCGGACAAATCAGGTCAGGTTGTCGAGTGGCTATAAATAGCCCACCCCCTACAACCATAAACGGTTGGCTGCTCAGATTCAGAGTACGGCTTTTGTCGTTTGAGAGAAACCCACCTCGAAGCCTTTGAGAGAGAATTCCTTGCGAGGATAAAGCCCTAACCACCCAGAGCCAAAGAGAATTAGGCATCACTTAAGTCTTCTTGTCTGTGTGATCTGAAGACTTATTACACTTGAGGACTGTGAATCCTCCAGCCGGTTAGGCGTCGCGTTCTGAGCATCCAAGAGACATTGTGGATTGCCGGTGAACGAAGTCTGTGAAGGTTTGGGAGTCTACCTTGAAGACTTACCAGAGTGATTGGGCGAGGTCTGTGAGACCTTAGCTCAAGGGGAATACGGTGAGGACTGGGTGTCCTGAGCTGCGTGTTCAGGACTGGGTGTCCGGGACTGTGTGTCCTAAGGTTTAAATACATAGCCACCCTAACCAGACGTATAGTTGTCACAGCAACTGGAACTGGTCCAACAAATTATTGTCTTCAGCGAGTCACTGGTTTCATCTTCCCTTCCCTTTACTTACTGTTACTCCTTGTGAAGTCATTGTATGCTCGCACTATCTTTTGTCTTCACTGAGTGACTGCATGTTCTGCGTGGCTTCACAATATCTTCCTACCTGATCCTTACTACATTGCTGCTATTAGTCATTGTGCTTTCACTCTATTGAATACTTGACTATGGCTTGCCTAGTGTAGTCTACCTTCCGCTGCAGGGTAATAGGTTTATTTCTATCGTTTGTCTTCATAACTTCCATGTTTTGAAGACTTTCATAAAAATCGCCTATTCACCCCCCTCTAGTCGATATAACGCACTTTCAATTGGTATTAGAGCAAGGTGCTCCCTTGTTCTGTGTGATTCGGTTTAACCACCTGGAGTTTTAGCTATGTTGCCTGCAGGGATAATTAAAGTCTCCGCTGCGTGCCCCGTCTTCGATGGAACTGAATATCCCTACTGGAAGAATAAGATGCGCATGCATCTTGAAGCCATTGACGTCGACCTATGGTATGTCGTCAAGAACGGTGTTCCCAAGGCTGGAGAAGGTGTCACTGCTGCTGATGTCAAGAAGTTCGTTCAACTGGACTCTACTGCCAAGAATATCATCTGTGGTCATCTGACCAAAGGACAGTATGGCCGTGTGAGTGCTTTGGAAACATCTAAGCTGGTCTGGGACTGGCTCTCCAAGGTCAATGAAGGCGTCTCAACCCAGAGAGATCAGAGAATCAGTGTCCTTCGCAACCTCTTCAACCGCTTCAAGCGAAATGACAATGAGAATGTCCAGCTCACATTTGACCGACTCACTGACATCACAAATGAGCTTCAAGCCCTCGGCGCTACTAAGATCACCAAACATGAAGTCGTCAAGACACGACTAAGATCACTTGATAGTTCATTTGACACCCTAGCCCTGATGATTCAAGAACGTCCTGATTTCAAGACACTCGATCCATCTGACATACTTGAGAGGCTCAACACACATGAGTTTCAGCTTTCTGAGAAAAGAGATATCTACGGTCCAAACTATGGGCGAACTCGTGCCTTGAAGGCAAAAGTTGTCTCCTCATATGAAGAAGAATTTGACAGCAGTTCGGATGATCCTGAAGACATTGGAAGGGAACTTGCTATGCTTGTGAAGAAGTTCCAAAAATTCACCAAGAAGAAAGGTTTCAGAAAGTCTTCCCCATCAAGCTCAAGGAATGATGAAGCTTCTGCTCACGACTACAAGAAGAAAACATGTCACAAGTGCAAGAAACCTGGCCACTTCATCTCTGAGTGTCCACAGTGGGACAATGAGAACAAAAAGAAGAAGAAGAGCAAGGAATATGACTCTGATGACAAGAAGAAGAAGAAATACTCAAAGTCTTCTTCCAAGTCTTCCTCAAAGTCTTCATCACACAAGAAGAGCTCATCTGGCAAGGCACGTGCATTTTTTGGCAAGGAAATGGATTCAGAGGAGGAGTCCGCTTCTGAGGAGGCGGAGGTGGAGTCTTAGGAGGAGTCCGATTCAGGCGTCGCAAGTCTGGCTACAACATACGTTGCCAAGTCCATCTTCAACACTGAAGACATTGACTTCATCACCGACACCGATGCAAATGACAAGGACTACTCCGCTTCTACCTACTGCTTCATGGCACGCGGTGCCAAGGTAAACACACGCACTACTCACTATCAAACATCTAGTGACGATGACTCTGATTGTGGTTCCAAACCCAGCTACAAAACACTTGCTAAAATTGCAACTGAACAATAGAAAGCTATGGAACATATTCGAAAACTGTTAGACAGAAGCTGTGATCTGTTAGGTGCTGAAATGACTCGATATGAATCCTTAATTGCAGACATAAAAAATCTTCACGTTAAGTATGAGGAACTTGAAAGTCGTCATGAAACTCTCTCAACAACTCATGAAAAGCTTTCCTATGATTATCTTCAAAGGAAGCAAGATCTTGAGAAATTGAGAGCGGCTCATGAAGATCTTCAAAAGGAAAATGAGTCACTTCGCGCCGAACAGATCAGCTCTGCTCGGGAAGGATTTGAACCACCATGTCTTAAATGCATTGAGCGTGATAATGCTACTACTGTTGCTGAATGTTCTACTGCTGCTACTGTTGCAATATCTTCAACTGTTGATATGGGAACTAACCCCTCTGCTGAGGATTCCACTGCTATTGCTGATGAGAATGCTAGGTTGAAGACATTCCTTGAAACAGGGATGTACAAAAGTCTTAAAGGGCATCAGACACTATGTGATGTCCTCAAAAAGCAGATTTTGAACCGAAACCCGAGGAAAGAGGGTGTTGGGTTCGTAAGGAAAATGAATGTTGATGGCTCTTACTGGAAACCTAAGCAGTACCCCAAAACCACATGGGTTGCTGCAAAGGAATTTTCAGAAGATCCATCCACTCTATCTGGGTTCACTTGTGCTAACCCCATTGTCATTAATGAATCCTTTGATGCAAACTATAAACTGTTTAAGAATCAGAATGGTGAAGTGTTTGCCAGGTACATTGGTACAAACTGCAGGAATGGACAGCCTATGAAGAAGATCTGGGTTCCGAAAAGGTGTCTGGAGAATCTTCCTGTGAATGTCATCATGACACCTCACGTGAAGAAGACAAACCTCTGACCAAAGGCTTCATACGGTCCAAAGGCTTCATACAGACAGAGGACTCACCTGAGTCGCACTAACACAAATGTTTTGCAGGGAAACCATACTCAGGCACATGAATATGAGAGCGGTTCATTAAACCGCCATGTTCATAAGACCAAGAACTAATCTGCTTATTCTTATGAGTACTATTGTCCGCCTGCAAGACTGTTTGCTAGGGCTCCAAAGCCAAAGTTCTCAGATGCTGCACTTAGACTTATTGCTTCTAAGCCACCCTTGAAGATGTGGGTGGCTAAGAAAGCTTAACTCTCTTTTGCAGGGAAAGGTCTCCAGCAGAAAACCAAAATCGTCTGACGCTATTGCTGGGGACCTTAAACATCTTGTAGGGCGCAAGATCAAATGCCCGAATGGTCTTACTATGTACTTCGTTCCTGAATCGCTTGCTACTCTCCCTATTAGTCCTAATCTGGATCTAAGCTTTCATAACCCACTGGTTCGTCAAATGTTTTTGCTTCACAACGCTCTTCATGAAGCATATCCCCCTAACAGCACTATAGGGTACGACACCAGCGTCTTCAGAATGGATTATTGATAGTGGGTGTACAAATCACATGACTAGCAAAAGAAGCCTTCTTATGGACTCAACCTTACGTCCATCTGACAAGAGCCACATCACATTTGCTGACACTGGTAAAAGTAAGGTATTGGGTCTAGGTAGAGTTGCAATCTCAAGGGATCAACACATGGATAAAGTCATGCTTGTTGAATCCCTTGGCTTCAAATTAATGTCTGTCTCAATGCTTTGCGATTTAAACATGATCGTAATATTTGGAAAATATCGTTGCTTTGTTCTAATGGAATCTGACAAGTCTCTAGTATTTGAAGGGTATCGAAAAGATAATTTGTACGTGGTAGATTTTTCAGCAGGACCACAGCTTGCCGTATGTCTTCTAGCAAAAGCTTCAGAATGCTGGCTCTGGCATCGGAGGCTTGGGCATGCTGGCATGAGAAACCTCCACACCCTGGCAAAGAAGAAGCATGTCATAGGCATCGAGGGCATCAAGTTCAAGAAAGATCACTTATGTGGTGCCTGTGAGGCAGGAAAGATGACGAGGGCCAAACATCCCTCGAAGACAATCATGACCACTACTCGACCCTTCGAACTGCTTCACATGGATCTTTTCGGTCCCACTCATTACTCAACTCTTACTACTACTGCTTGTCTCTATGGCTTTGTCATTGTTGATGATTATTCTAGATATACTTGGGTGCACATAATCCTTTACAATACTGAAGTGCAGGATGTCTTCAGACGCTTCGCCAATCGAGCAATGAAAAACTATGGCGCCAAGATAAAGCATATCAGAAGTGACAATGGCACTGAATTCAAGAACACTGGCCTTGATACATATCTTGATACCTTGGGCATCACACATGAATTCTCAGCCCCGTACACGCCACAGCAGAATGGGGTCGTCGAACGCAAGAACAGAACACTCATTGAGATGGCCAGAACGATGCTAGATGAATACAAGACTCCAAGAAAATTCTGGCCTGAAGCCATTGATACTGCATGCCATACAATCAATCGTGTTTATCTTCACAAGCTTCTGAACAAGACATCTTATGAGCTCCTTACTGGCAAGAAGCCAAATGTCAGTTACTTCAGAGTATTTGGCGCCAGGTGCTGGATCAAGGACCCACATCACACCTCAAAGTTTGCACCAAAAGCACATGGGGGTTTTATGCTTGGATATGGAAAGGATTCGCACTCCTACAGAGTCTTCAATCTCTTTCATTACAAAGTGGTTGAAACAGTGGATGTGCGGTTTGATGAGACCAACGGTTCACAAAGAGAGCAACTGCCAAATGTGCTAGATGAAGTTCCATCCAGTGAATCAATCAAGCTAATGGGAACTGGAGAAATTATACCTTTTGAAGCTCATCCTGAAGAAGAACTTATCATCTCAGCACCTGATCAACATGAAGACAATGCTCAGCCTGAAGACATTCCTTCTAACAACGACAATGATCAGCAAGAGCAAAATCTTCGCCCTGTACATCCTCGCGTTGCCAATGAAGTGCAGATTGAAAGAATAATTGATAGCATCAATACAAGCGGTCCACTCACTCGTTCAAGGGAAACTCAGCTAGCAAATTTCTGTGGGCACTTCGCATTCGTCTCAATAACAGAACCCAAGAAAGTGGAAGAAGCCTTCATGGAACCTGAATGGATTCAAGCTATGCAAGACGAGCTTCAACAATTTGAGCTGAATAATGTATGGGAACTGGTCAAGCGTCCCGATCCTCGGAAGCACAACATAATAGGCACCAAATGGATATACCGCAACAAGCAAGATGAGCATGGTCAAGTTGTCAGAAATAAAGCTTGTCTCATTTCTCAAGGATAGACTCAAGTGGAAGGCATTGACTTCGATGGAATATTTGCTCCTGTGGCTAGACTTGAAGCCATACGCATATTGCTGGCCTATGCAAATCATCACAACATATTTCTTTATCAAATGGATGTGAAGAGCGCCTTCCTCAATGGCAAGATTGAAGAAGAAGTGTATGTTGCATAACCTCCTGGCTTTGAAGATCCAAAACATCCTGACATGGTATACAAGCTCAACAAGGCACTGTATGGCCTCAAACAAGCCCCTCGGGCCTGGTATGACACACTCAAATACTTCCTGAAGAGCAAAGGCTTCATACCTGGTTCTCTCGACCCCACTCTCTTCACGAAGACATATGATGGTGAACTATTTGTGTGCCAAATATATGTGGATGACATTATCTTCGGCTGCACCAATCAGAAGTACAGTGAAGAGTTTGGATATATGATGCAAGAGCAATATCAATTGTCTATGATGGGAGAGCTGAAGTTCTGTCTCGGTCTTCAAATACGACAGCAACACAACGGCATCTTCATATCTCAAGAGAAGTATCTCAAAGATTGCCTGAAGAAGTTCGGTATGCAAGACTGCAAAGGCTTCATGACGCCAATGCCAGCCAAGCATCATCTGGATCCTGACGACAATGGTAAAGAGTTTGATCAAAAGGTATACCGCTCCATGATTGGTTCTTTACTTTATCTATGTGCATCTAGGCCAGATATTATGCTTAGTGTTTGCATGTGTGCTCGATTCCAAGTGGCACCAAAGGAGTCGCATCACTTAGCTGTGAAGCGAATTCTTCGATATTTGGCTCACACCCCAACTCTAGGATTATGGTCTCCAAAGGGCTCAGAGTTTGATCTGGTTGGATTCTCGGATGCTGATTATGCTGGTGACAAAGTTGATCGCAAGTCTACATCAGGCACATGTCACTTTCTGAGACGATCACTTGTATGTTGGTCTTCAAAGAAGCAGAACTGTGTATCTCTCTCCACTGCTGAATCTGAATACATTGCTGCTGGATCTTGCTGCGCTAAGCTTCTGTGGGTGAAGCAAACACTCAAGGACTATGGCATTCATCTGAAGCAAGTTCCACTCTACTACGACAACGAAAGCGCCATCAAGATTGCCAACAACCCAGTTCAGCACTTGAAGACAAAGCACATTAAAATTCGTCATCACTTTCTCAGAGATCATGTTGTGAAGGAAGATATTGATATCATACACGTCAACACTGAAGAGCAATTGGCAGATATCTTCACCAAGCCCTTGGATGAGAAGAGATTTTGCAAGTTAGGTGTGAGCTAAATATCCTGGAATCCTCAAGTGTCCTGTGATCAGGCACACATCCTAACCCTTATGCATATTGATGACTTAGATGTGCAACACACGAAGTAAAGTATATCTTCAATCAATGAAGACATACATTCTAAGTGTGAATACATTAATGTGGAATTTGACTTCGGAGCTCCACGATAATTGTGCGTCGTGTCTGGGTCTAATACTTCCTATACGGTGGGTAACGCCACCACCAAATGTTCTATTTTGAAGTGTTTCACTCATGATGTTACCTTGCTATGTCTTCACATTTGGTTTGGCTTCAATCTCAACATGTCTTCATAATTATCTTCACTATGTTGATTATACATATATATATACTAGTGTTCTGTCCTCTACAGCATTCACTTATAGTTATGTCTTCTTGTTGAATCTTTTGAACTAAGTGAATGTGATCGGACCCTAACCTCTCTATGCTATCTATCTCAAACTCTATCTCTCCAAATCATATGCATTCTATTGAAACTGTCGAATGCCTTCTCTGCGTCCTTGTCAGCAGAAGATACAAAGACAAACCTTAAGTCCACTTTCAATGCTCATTCCTCCACATGAAACCCGGAGAAGTAGGAACGACCACCCGACAATCCAGGCGTGCGTGGGACGTGGAACAAACCCCAAAATTCTGCATGATGGTCACATGTTCCTCAGATGCGAATCGCCAGGGGCACCTATGTAATAACGCAGTGCCGCCCCTGTACCTATAAATACACACTTCACGGCGGTCATTATCTCTTCTTCCAGTCTCGCACGAACCCTAGCACCACCGCTAGCCCTCGACGACGCCGGCGACGAAGCGCTTCGCTGCCGCAACCTCTCCGACGCCGTCTTCACGCCGACCGCGGACATCGTCCTCTCCGCCGTCGCCGTAGGTGTCCTCCGTCGCCAAGTTAGGGCACGGAAGATCGAACTGCTCGGCCTCATCTTCCACTCCGTCTAGCAGTTCTTGGTGTGGTAAATAAAACTTCCTTTTTACGGCACTGTTGATCCTATGGCTTTGTCACTTTCGACCACAAGCAGTTTCTATTCACACAAGTTTGATCTCGCTCATACTGCATCTCATAACATGCCTAGTATATTCACTTATGCTTCACAAAGTAGTTAGATTCCTCACTTGTACTAATCTCTGGATTCGTACAAATCTGGAACCAACTCCTTATCTATGAGTGAATGTCTTTGCACGATGAGGTCAATGTCTTCTAAACTGATTTATATTCAAAATCTTCTGAGAATGCATATGACCTCTTCCCCTTCCCTCGCACCTTAATGTTGTCACAGGTACATGTCCATGGGCGAATCCCTTGGTTCTCATAGTCTGCATTCATTTGCAGAATTCTTACAGCATCATATAAATTCTCCCGAAGCAAGTTCCTGTTTGTCCAACAAGCGAAAATCTTTGAACCCTTTGAACGTGTTGAAGCCTTTCAGTTTAAAATTCATGGCTTCAGAGAAATCAGCAAGGAAGGGTGGCAGAAAGCGTCGTGGAGAAACATCTAGAGATCTGCCAGATGACCTCTCAGAACTGTACAAGACAGATCCTGAATAGGATTACAATCAACGCAAGACCCGAATCCAATGGATTCGAAGATATTGGGCAGAACAATGGTTCAAATACCGATTTGTAACCCAGGAATATGCTGAGAAAAATGTCATCAAGAGACCGTGGGGAGACATCCTATACAAGAATCTTCAACCCAGGTCCAGAGATGAAGCCATTGAACAAGGCTTCTATCCCTGCATGGTTCGTGGGCCACAGCCTGTTGATGCACACCCATCGTCACTACTATGGTGTCGTGACGACATTCTGTTCAAGCGCAACTTCCAGTTTGCCCAGAACTCAGCGAAGCAAAACAAGAAGACATTGGGACTAGACTTCAACCCTGGTCCCTCAGCTCCAAGGGCTGATGGCACACGAGATGCAGAACCCAATGTCGTCGGTCCTTTCTACAACCTTGAAGGCCTCATCACCCATATCTTGGTTCAAGGGACTGCAGTGAATGAGCCTGCAGCTGACGCTGAATCAGATGAAGTGCCTGCAGCGCCGAAGCCAAAGAAGTTGAAGAAGCCTAAAGCTTCAAAGCCTGCCCCTTCACCAAAAATCTCACGAGCGAAGCCACTGGCAACTGCACCTCCTGAAGACAGTGTGCAGTGTGAAGATTTATCACGCATCTCCAAGCCCCAGAAGGTCAAGATGCCTCTGCCACACACCGGCCAAGAGCTAACAGCTGCTGCCATTCTGCGCAATGATGCCATTGATCTGTCAAGTGATGAAGATCTTGCAGATGACGCTCTTGAGCAACTCATCAAGAGCAAAGAAGAAGCAGAAATCTTCAATGATCTGCCTTTCTTTGATGTAAGAATCATCCACAACTTCATTGATGAGTGGTTTGACACGCCAAACATCAGCTTCGAAGATCTGCAACTACCCATTGGCCTCAGTGTCGCCTTCCATGGTGCCATTGCTTCAGAACTAGCTATCGCCCAACGCATTGTTGAACTGAAGCTGAAGATTGACTTTGAAAAGGCTCAGTTCAAGAAGCATATGGCCAAGCTCAGCGTGCAAGAGGTGAAGAACTTCAAGATTATGTTGCACGAGCTCAAGGAAGCCTTTCTCAAGAAACATGCAGAAGCTCAGGGTTCTCATGAGCGCATGAAGGTTCTAGCTGACAGATGTGTGCAAGCCTACAATGAGGCTGAGAAGTGCAAGGCCCTTGGGCGTCCTGCCATTGATCCCAGGATGGCTGCCAAGAAGCAGAAGAAGCCCGCTATGGCTGAACCTGAAGCACCAAGGCAGGAGGCAGATCCCCTTGTCTTCCCAACTAGCATGATTGGCCCGAAGCCAAAGGCCAGGTCAATCGCTTCAGAACTGAAGAAGACCAGGACTGCTGAGGCTGAAGCAAGGAAGAGAAAACATCCTGAAGCCTCTGCTACTGCCCCCGCCAAGAAGAAAAGAATGACAAAGAAGGAACGGGCTGCTCCCACAGAGTCCTTAATTGTTGAACCCATTTCCATGGTTCACCCCGACGCCGATCCACAAGAACGTCAACTGAGTGTCCATGAGTCTGCTTTCACAGAGGCTCATGAAGCTGAAGACTTTCCAGCAGCTGATCCCCTCGCTGCTGAGGACATTGGTCACCATGACCATGTTGAAGATGATGCAGCCCTTCCTCAGCTAGAGCACCAACAGGTATCATCGCCTGTGCTCACGCACAGTGAACTCATCAGTATTGGTCGTCCACTGACACCAATAGCACAGGATGCTTCGTGGGTGGATCGCCCACAAGAGGAAGAAGACTCTGAGGCCCAGCCAACACAAACTCCACAGGCGTCGCCCGCGTTGTGCAGGCTTCGCAAAGGTCCAAGGCCTCAAGTCTCTACGTCTGAAGCTAAAACTGCTGAGGACATTCCGGCTGCATCAGTCGATGAAGAAGAAGTACCATAAGCTGCTACTCCCCTGTCCCACCAAGAAGCAGTTCTCGAGGAGAATGTGATTGAAAATCTTGCGGCTGCCACCACCAACACCACTGAAGCCACTGACGCTGTCATGGCTGAAGCTAATGTGGAGCCCTCACCAACAAAAGCACCAGAAGTCAGCGAAGCCACTGATCCCGCCACTTCTGTTCCTAAGTCTGCTGCCGGTCCCCAGTTCGACTATCATGTTGAGCACAAGCCTCAGGTACAGAAGCCAATCCCAAGATTGCCAAGGTTCCCAGGTCCTGCATCAGCACCTGGCTCCTTCAATATCAATGGCTTCAGAGCAGACAACATATTCTTCAACAGCTCCAGGAACCCCTACTCCAGAGAAAGAATATCATCTGATCAGTTCTGGAGTTATCCGTAGCGAAGCTATTACTCATGCGTTCTTTACAACCAAGGTCGCATCTTCCCACACAAGCGCCTTGACATTGACGCAATAGCTGGTCTGCCCTGTCTAGAAGAAGCTCTAGATTGCTTCAAAGAGGTTGGACTGCTATCGTTCGTCACTGACCAAGAGCATTGGAATGAAGAGTTGCTGCTCAAATTCTATGCCACACTTCACATCGGCGGGTATAGCAGAGATCCGAAGACTTCGGTCCTGGAGTGGATGACAGGGAACGTTCATCACGAAGCCAAAACCTTTGACATCATTGCGCTCACTGGTTTTCCCACTCCTGGCGATCTCTACGAGCATGGCTGTCAGCTTCATAGTGAAGCTATTGAGAGCATCTTTCAGAAGACTGAACCTAATATGAGTCAGATGCTCAGTATGATGAAGCCGTTGCCCCAAGATGCTGCTTATCCCACGGAGTTCTTTGTTGAAGACCTTGAGTATCTGCCAAGAACCATTTATCACATCATAAGGCGAACTCTCTGGCCAATCAAAGGACATTCTCGCCATGCCAAGCTGGAAGGTGCAATGAAGACTTTGGTCTTCTACATTCTTCATGGAAAATGCTTCAATACACAGGATTTCTTCATTCGCCAACTTGCTGCATCTGGCTCTGATCTGTTTGGTTTGAAGTTCTACGCCCCTTGGGTGATGCCGCTGATCAAACTTCACTCCGCTATCTCATATCAGCCCTCGGCCCGCAACCATCGGATCTTTTTGCCTGATGTGGATATGTCTATTGAAGCCATCTATCCTGAGCCTGCCAAGGAACCTCTCAGTCTTCAGAATGCAGAGCATCAAAGTTTCACTCAGAATGCTGAAGGCGTTGAAGCCGTAACCCGTGTGTATCCTTTGGCTGGCACTACACGTGCACCGCATCCTGCTCTCACTGAAGCCACTGATAGTACAACTGCTCCATGATCCAAGAAGTGCACTCGTGTTCTCAACGACCGAGAGCTTCTTATGGCTCTTCATCAGAAACAGGATAGGCATCATGACTGGCTGAAGCGTCAGATGCAAAGCCTCTTGGTGGATGTTAATCGCATTCGCAATCTTGCCACCAAGAATGCTTTTGTTGCCCATGAAACCTCTCGCCGCACATGGAAAGGGCTAACACTGATGTGTTCTGAAGATGATCTTCAAGAGGATGGCTTCACTGAGCGATTCAAGTTTGACTCCACACCTCCTTGAAGGGCAGTGCTGCGACGAACTCCATCCCTTGAAGACTCTGAGTTCTCTTCCTCTGCTGCAACTGTGAATGCCAGAGTAATCGAGGATGAAGACGATGCTACTTCACCGCCACCTCCTTCAGCACGCTTCGACTCTGCTCCAAGCTCTTCAGCACCGTCAAACACCACCAACGACCCTGCTGCTTCACCTACTCCTCATGGGAAAGAGTAGATGCTCTATGTCTTCAAACCTTTTTGGTCCTTACTGACAAAAGGGGGAGAAGCATATGAGGTTGATAGTCTTCAAGCGGGTCCATATGGGCGGGTGCTTTATATTTTGCTTCGTGCTTACAACTCTCGTTTTGCTACATTTGGTTCTTTGAGTTGTAACACTTAAACTCGATGGTCGTCTGCTACTTATTTGCCACCTTGTGTTGCGATGATAAATTCCGCATGTGCGACGATAAATTTCGCATTTAGATCATTCTGCAGACGTTCATTTTCCATTATGCATGTCATTATCTTCATATACTTTCACATGCATAGTGGATTGTCATCATAAGTTGAAGTGGATCTCCACAAGTACATCCTGCCATGTGCATTTGCATTCCAAAAGCAAATTACTTATATGCACATCTTCAGGGGGAGCCCTTGCAACTTATGAAGACAATTCCTTATCCTTTACAATTTCACAGATTATATTCCCCGTTGAAAACTTCAACTAGTTTGTCATCAATCACCAAAAAGGGGGAGATTGTAAGTGCATCTAGTGCCACCCCTAGTTGGTTTTGGAGTATTGACGACAAACCTAGTTGAGGGACTAATGTGTTTGTGAGAATTGCAGGATAACACAGGTAGAAGTCCCTCATTGATTCGGTTTTCCTACCAGAGATGACCCCTAAAAATGTATGAAGACATTGAAGTCAAAGGTGGTATATGAAGATATTCACATTGAAGACTATGACAAGAGAAGACACCACATGAAGCCTATGGAGCTCGAAGACTTAGATCTTTCGTAGTTCTCTTTCTTCTGTGTTCAGTCACAGGAACCACCGTACTGTTAAGTGGGGTCCAAGAGAACTAGTCAGAATGACTGAAGTGATGCTTAAATAAAACCTATGTCTTCGAGTGAAGACTTTGAGAGCGAATCTTGTCCAGAGTCGGGCAAGTCAGCTTTGCTTGAAGCCCAAGTAAAGTTGATGTGTGAGTTTGAAATCTGACCGTTGGAACACGTGTCAGTTCCTTAGTGACCCAGGGTCATTTCGGACAAATCAGGTCGGGTTGCCGAGTGGCTATAAATAGCCCACCCCCTACAACCATAAACGGTTGGCTGCTCAGATTTAGAGTATGGCTTTTGTCGTTTGAGAGCAACCCACCTCGAAGCTTTTGAGAGAGAATTCCTTGCGAGGATAAAGCCCTAACCACCCAGAGCCAAAGAGAATTAGGCATCACTTAAGTCTTCTTGTCTGTGTGATCTGAGGACTTATTACACTTGAGGACTGTGCATCGTCCAGCCGGCTAGGCATCGCATTCTGAGCATCCAAGAGACATTGTGGATTGCCGGTGAACGAAGTTTGTGAAGGTTTGGGAGTCTACCTTGAAGACTTACCAGAGTGATTGGGCGAGGTCTGTGTGACCTTAGCTCAAGGGGAATACGGTGAGGACTGGGTGTCCTGAGCTGCGTGTTCAGGACTGGGTGTCCGGGACTGTGTGTCCTAAGGTTTAAATACCTAGCTGCCCTAACCAGACGTACAATTGTCACAGCAACTGGAACTGGTCCAAAAAATCATTGTCTTCAGCGAGTCACTGGTTTCATCTTCCCTTCCCTTTACTTACTGTTACTCCTTGTGAAGTCATTGTATGCTCGCACTATCTTTTGTCTTCACTGAGTGACTGCGTGTTCTGCGTGGCTTCATAATATCTTCCTACCTGATCCTTACTACATTGCTGCTATTAGTCATTGTGCTTTCACTCTATTGAATACTTGACTATGGCTTGCCTAGTGTAGTCTACCTTCCGCTGCAGGGTAATAGGTTTATTTCTATCGTTTGTCTTCATAACTTCCACGTTTTGAAGACTTTCATAAAAATCGCCTATTCACCCCCCCTCTAGTCGATATAACGCACTTTCACCGCCATGAACTTCTCAAACCTATCAGCCTTCTTTTTCTCCTTCGGCGTCGTTGCTCTTGATCTGTCCCTCCTCCTTCTTTGTCATGATGTCTTCGAACCGCTCTGGCATCTTAGCTGCCAGCCCTTGTCGCTTCTTCTTCTCCCCCCCACTTGCTCCTCTGAAACGCCTTTTGACCTTCTTGGCTGGTTCAAACCCTCCTTTTGTTGGGTCACCATCTTGGAATTATTGACGATGATGCCCACGGTCTTGATGGAATTGGCAATTGATAGGAGCTATTGGGGTTGCACATTCAACTTCAACCAACAATGCGTGAAGATGAAGTGCTTCTTCTCCACGTTGAAGAATAAAGTGCACGCACATGATAGCTAGCAAAAAAGGGCATGGTTAACAAGTTGCATATCTTGTCGAATTACCAACGCATAAAACAACTTGTTAGTTAGTTTGCGCACAACTTGCCATTGAGTTTGATTTCTTTCTAATGGTCACAATACTTATTGACACATCTTTAAATGGTGCATCATTGAATGACGAGCAACTTCAGAACACGTTCTCGGATCGCTTCCTTGCGATAGAGATCTTTTGCTTGTGCTCATGGAACCAACCATGAACGTTCGACAAAAAGGTTGAGCCCTTCTACGTGTGATGAAACGAATCAACGCTAGTGGCCAACCAAGCATCACACAACAGTTCATCCTCTCCCGAATTAAAAATTTCTCCCTACCCTTCTTCTTTGGGTCGCCACCGACCAGCCAATCATCCTGCTCAAGGCCCAGCTGCTCGTTGTTCGTACTTGACTGCTCGTTGCACGTGTCCGACTGCTGGGTGTACATGCCCGGCTCCGGCTCGGAGTCATCCACTTGCCCGTTCTCAAAACCGGATCCGCCACGGATGATGTCCAACATCTCCACATAGTCAGCCGGTGTCGCACCCGGTTGAGACAAACCGACAAACAAAGAGTGTACACCTAGTGGATCCACGCCCGACGTCCGCGACCGGGCAAGCTGCGGCGATGGCGAGTCGAGGAATTGGATGGGTGCGTTGAGGTCGACACTCCATGGGACGTGCGGGGCGGAGGTGGCCGGGGATGGTTGCTGATAACTGATTTGTTGGCGGCGTATTAATATGGTGGCCGCCACGGTTCTGGCCAAGCCTATGAGTGCAGCGGCGGCGGTTGCCCCCTTCCCCTCCATCCGCCCTTGGACCTTCTTCACCTACGAGGTGGCAGCTTAGTGCCCACCGTAGCTGCTAGCTCCCTAATCTTCTGTTTGCGGCGGTGATCGTTGTGTGTCGTGGAGTTGATCTTGCGGCTGACCACCACCTCTAGATCCTCCCCCATCCTCTAGCGACACTCCAGACATCTCGATTGGGTCCATGCGGCGGTTAATGTGCAATAGGGTGGGAACTGCCGTAGAGGGCAACAATGATCGAAGCGGGAAGGGTGGGAAAGCACGGGATTTGACACGAAAATAGTGTGGAATGGTCCAAATTCGCGGCCTCAACCTCAATTTTGGATGGGCCGGGGTGTCAGAGTCCTTCACGGCGGAGGTCCGGACGCCCGTAAACCTCTCCTCGTTTTGGTGTCGGTTTGCGAGAATTTGAATACGTGGACTCGTCCGCGGACTTTTGTGACACATCCTAGATGGTAAAAAGCATCCGGGCACCGCTGTCCGAACCACTTAGGTGCGGTTTAGGGTATATCGTTGACGATACCCTAAGGCAAACTTCAAATGTACCGACAGGGTTTTTCTACCGGGAAATGTAGAGACAAAGGTCTGTTTTTTCTTTGCAGAGAATGTACAGGCAGAGTTTAATGGACGTTCAACATACTTTTTGCACAGCAATGAAAATGATGTAAATCGCTTCGGACGAGACGCGCGCGGAATTTTAGTGATGCTCTACGACTAATTGCACCCCTGGCACCGCAGCTGCTTAGACAGCTTTTGGGACAAGCGAGCTTAAATTCGTAGCATCAATGCATCCGTCCTGTTTGGGTTTCATGCCACATTTTCATTGTTCAATCAGTCATGAGAACTCTCTCAAACCACCTTGAAATACCAGTGCACTTTTTATGACTTGAATCACGGTTTCCACTTCCACAGCCGTACCCTCTGAAGATTGTAGGTATCTGCCTCTTTACGGGACATCCGTATGTTCGTTACAACTAACACGCATATGCCCAGGACTCCTTTCACGTACATGCACATGTCCTAAGGCTACGCTGCTACAGTGGTAGTTATTCGGTCGGGTCCGCACAAGAAGCCTTGTTGGATGATGAGAGTGAGATAATGACGACGACCATGATGATTACATACTCCAACCACTGCAGTTATTCTGTCGCACTACGTTTTACCTGCTTGGAAAAACGGACCGTAGCTGATGAGGTCCATATATAGGACGCATGCCACACACAAGACAAGAATCCGTGTAGTACGAACCCGTTGCAATGGCGACAGGCGGAACTGTACGCGAAAGATCCAGTGCCCCCACAAGGCCACACTGAGTTCATTCACACGCATAAGTCTTTCCACGTCCGGAGTTCATTCAGATTTTTCCTTGCACCTTCTCCGGCCCCGTGGATGTGGAGTCATATCATCCCATTTCCTGAAGCAGCAACTATTATACCTTTGTGAATAAGCACACACACATGGGTAGTACAGTGCTCAACTGAACGATGCCACCCAAAATCATCTTTGCGATCCTTCCATCGCTTGATTTGCACGCAAATTAACCCTAGCGGGTTCGTGTGCCTCCGGCCGTCCAGGACCAGCCTCATCGAGCACGCCATGCGCCAACGATCCGGCGACACCGTCCTTATCCTCTGCTGCGCTCTCACCGTCTGCTCAAGCCAGCCAGATCGATGCAAGCATGCCGCCCTTTGCTCCCGACGCACGTCCCATTTCCCAACTCCACTCACTCCACATACGCATCACCTTATCCGGAACAGCAGTACACTGCGACGAGTTACCGTCGTTCGTCTCTCCATTCTACCCGCTGCGAGTTCGGATCATCGGGTGAATAGGCGCCATAGCCGTAGCATCTCGTCGATATCCATTGCTTTTCCTGGCAGTGACATATACGGGCTCGTGGTCACAGAGGGATCACTCTACACGGTCGACCGCTGAGTTGGCGTCATCTGGTAAAAGCTTCCGCGTCGCCGTCGGTCTCCTTTCCGTTTCGGACTGCACCTGCACGAGGGGGCCGCTGAGTGCTACGCCCGGCACCTTTTCGCGGGTTTTGGCACGGTTCTGTAATGGAGCAGCATAGCTGCTCCTACTACCCACCGTGCGATGTGTAGATATTTTGTGTTCAGTGGGCATCGCACGCTGTACATACATATCAACGTACGTATCCATCGTTGAAATCGTGGCTAATTGGTTTGAACGAACTGCGAAACTCGTACGGCGTACGTGCTCCAGCCTCCACGTTATCCAGAAGTGCTACTTTTCGCAGCAAAGACAACTGGAAGCATATCGCGAGTATGCATTTTTTTCCACGTCGATCGGCTAGTTCACCAGATTCCTGCTGATCCGCCGCTTCAGCGTTAGCACGTCAATGCTGCTTGTGTGGCGCTGCCTGTGGCAAATATCCCAGGAAGAGGCGAAAATAATATCTTCCCAGATTTAGGCTACCTTCGTGCAACAGATTGAAATACGGAAAGCGAAGCACGCCATCTTGTGCCGAAAGTTCCTGCACTGTCGTGTCTTCCCGGTAAGCTTTCCCATTATTTCGGGCTTATTAGTCTATACTTTTAGATCTGGTTATTTTTTATCGATATACTGTCTTCATTCTATAATTTAGTGCGCACACGCTTTCGAGATTCAAATTTAATCGTAAATTTAACCAATCATGGGCGACTGCGGCTGGAGCAAAAATTATACTTGGTTAAGTCTATGGTTAAACTTAAATCTCGAAAAGCGCGGGCGCACTATATTACGGAATGGAGGGAGTATAAAGTAAGGGCTAGTTTTTCTCACAAAATAAATAAATAAAATAAAGTACGGGCTAAAGAAACACAATTTGTACAGAGATATAATTTTTAGACGGAGTTTCAGTTCAAAGAAAATTCTTACATTTCTTTTCAGAACACAATTTTTCTTTTCTTTTTGAGAATTAACACTTTTTTTTTGAGAAATATTAACACAATTTTTCTTGACAGAATCAGCTCAAACAACTTAGCACAATCGGCCCGCCGTGTTCTTTTTTGAGAATGATATGGGCCATATTGTTAATGAAAAATATATATCTTGCCCAGAGACCCCCTCCTTAGAGCCTGCGCTAGATATAGGATCCAACGCTCATGCTCCCCCGTTCCGCAGACGGCCCAACAACAAGGCGAGGCACCTCGCTCATGACGCGCCGGTTCTACCTGTCCCCCCTGGTTGCTCTCGTTTCGCAGTTCACTTGTCATGGTTGACCGGTCCATAGTTGACCCTTGACTTTTCAAGGAAATGTGAAACTTAAAAAAGAATTCAAAACAATGTTCACAGATATTAAAAAGTACATGAATTCAAAAAAAATTCATGCGTTCAAAAAAGTTCACGGATTTGAAAAAAGTTCGGGAATCCAAAAAAATGTTCACGGGTTTGGGAAAAGTTCATGCATTCGGAAGAAGTTCACAGGTTCAAAAAAGTTTACGGATTTGTAAAAACCTCACGAATTCGAAAATTTCATGATTTCAATTTTTTGTGGATTTGAAAAAGTCAGCGAATTGAAAAAGTATATGGATTTGAAACAAATTCATGCTATTGTAAAGTTCACGAATTTGAAAATCTTCCCACATTTGAAAAGTTCATGAAAAATAAAATAAAATAAAATTTAAAAACTGAATATAAAGAA
The DNA here is from genome assembly GCF_018294505.1 of Triticum aestivum. Lineage (NCBI taxonomy): Eukaryota > Viridiplantae > Streptophyta > Magnoliopsida > Poales > Poaceae > Triticum > Triticum aestivum. Next base: position 476,010,122 of record NC_057794.1, read on the forward strand.
TAAACCATTGGAAACTTCTAGAAGCATCCCAAAACAGGTCTAAGACTTCTGGAAGCTTCATAAAATCGCCTGGAATATTTTTCGAAAAGCGGTCACTTAGGCTAGTCAAAGTGGGGAGTAACTTATACTAGTGACACTAGTCTATGTTATTATCTTCATAGTGCAAAGTGTCATATAAGTAGTTTCATATATGTTTGCATTTATTAGCTTGTAGACTCAACTTTTCTTGCGAAATGCTATGTAACAATAACATAAAAGCAAGTATAATAAGATGATGTAAGTGGGCTATAAAGATTTAAATAATATATTGTTGCTGAGCTAGAAGAGAAAGAAGAGAGAGAGAAGAGAGGCGGGCTATAGACTTACAGTCGGCTGTAGCACGAGCTCCAATAAATTTTGTGATAGTGGAAAGTGGGTCATATGTTGGTAAATTAGTATTTTATTATAGCTAACTACTGACTCCGTTCCAAAATATAGTACGTCCTTGCTTACCGTGCTTCAACTTTGACCATAAATTTAACCAACGAGACCCACTGTGGCGGGAGCAAAAATTTATCCAATTTAACCAATGAGACCGATTGTAGCGGGAGCAATTAATTTTTTCTCCCGTCGCAATCGGTCTCGTTGGTTAAATTTATGGTCAAAGTTGAACCTCGGAAAGCATGGACACACTATATTTTGAAACGGATGGGAGTATTATACATGATGAATATTACATTGCCTATAGATGACATGTCAACATACTATAGCCAGCAGCGGGCTATATTATTAACCATGTTCTAATTTGTTACTCCAAACACCTCTTTTCTCATTAACCAGCTGCCACATAAGCAAATTTGTCTTGAAATGTTTTATGTTACTAGCTAAGTTACTTCCAATATGATTAGCCTTACATGAGTTGGCCCATTCATGTAAGATGTGTAGGTTGTGGAATGAAAAAAAAACTAAATGGGCCCAGCCCAAGGTAGGAATTTCTTATTCGACGCCTGTTTCGCCCATTAATGTGTGAAACGCAAACCGACGCACACCCCCACCCGCGTTCGGCTTACCCATGTTGCCTTCTTTTCATGTTAACCTTTTTCTCTGCAAAAAGGTGCGTTATAGGAGATTTGAACACATGACCTGCTCTTCCTATATAAGCTCTAGTAACCAAATAAGCATGCTCACGTGCATGACATACTTCCATCCTTCATCTCTTTTTGTTTCAGTTCATTTCCCGGTCCGCAGGATGTTTTTTATATGGTTTTTTCTTTCCTTCTTTTTTTCTTTTCAAATGCGTGGAACCTTTTTTGATTGAAACCCTGATTTTTTAAAACAATCCATGTTTTTTTC